>NW_027508742.1:307500-322500 GCF_051911475.1 Siphateles boraxobius | reverse complement strand
AACTCTGAAATTGGATACAAACTGTTTTATTCCGTAATTGCCCCTGTTGGTTTGTGGAGTTAACTACCGTAAAACTTGAAATAATGGCCGAGTCCCAAATAGACGCCTGTCTCTTTTACACGCCTGGTGTGGCGACAGGTTTGGGTAAATAAAGGCAAATAGACAAACAAATAGAGGCCGGGTCTGTTTTTTAGTTTCTGGTTGCAAACTAGCAGAGAGAGAGAGTCCCGACCGCGCGCGCGCACTCTCACGTCTTCAAACAACACGAGCGCTGTCTTGCTCTCTCTCCCTCGCGCATACTGTATTAATCAAAATCAATTGACACGATAGTAAAAGGTCGGAAGACTGCAGTTTCACGTGGAGCATTTGGAGATTTTTAGAGATTAGAGACTCTAGGAACAACATCTCAATGAACAACATCTCAACACTAAATTATAAAGGCCTGTCTCAAATACAAGATGATTCGACAATTTGGGAAAATAAAAGCCCAGGCTATTATTTGAAGTTTTACGGTACATCTAGCTAAAAAGTAAAAGCCAACAAGCTGATGTTGGTATTATTTTCTGATTTATACTTTGTAATAACAATGTCAAGGTAACTAAACAGAGGCTTTTATTCTTTATATCTCAACAGAAACTTAGACCCATTGACGAGTTTCTGCTGTTCCTGATGTACCTGTGGTTTTCCTCTCAGGGACCTTGCAGAGAGGTTCAGCATTCACCGCACTACTGCAAGTCGGATCATCTCCACATGGACTCATTTCCTGTACTGCCTGCTGGGAAGCCAGCGCCTTTGGATTCCTCCAGAGATAGTGAGAGCTCACCTTCCACCTGAGTTTGCAGCTTTTTCTGATACACAGGTGGTCCTTGATTGTACAGAGATATTCTGTCAGACGCCATCCTCACTGCTCCTTCAGAGTGAGGTTTTCTCTACCTACAAATCACACACTACATTCAAGGACATGATTGGCATGGCACCCCATGGTGCTGTCACCTTTGTGTCTGGACTGTATGCAGGCTCTATGAGTGATCGCGAGATCTTCAAGCAGTCGGGGATTGTAAAGCTTTTGAAGCCAGGTATGGCGATCATGGTGGACAAAGGGTTTGTTGTGGACAACCTTGCTCCTTGTAAGGTGTACCGGCCTGCCTTTCTCAGCAACAAACAACAAATGAGTCGAGAGGATGTCAGACAGACAAAGTCATTGGCACGTCTGAGAGTGCATGTGGAGAGGTGCATAAGGAGAGTGAAAGAGAACAAACTGTTCAACAAGGACATACCACTGTCTATATGCGGGAATCCTGATGAATTGTTCAGTGTGGCCTGCTTCATGGTCAATTATCAGAATGGGCCATTAGTGAAGGCATGGGTAACTCAGCAATGAATTAAAGATCCATCTTGCTTCTTAAAAACATTATTTGTGTTATTGTCATTATTACATTAGCTTTGTTTTTACTGACTTGAAATGAAAATAAAAACATACCAGAGATGTCATTAGAACATGTAGAATTAAATAAGGAAATACTGAACAACACTTATTCAATCATATATCAACAATCCACATAGCTTTTTACAATCGGGCTCTCATTTCAATCAGTAAAAAAGGTATGGTCTCAGTTCAATTTTAGGCCTGCATTAGTGACATTAGCTCTAGTTTTATAGAGATTTGTTAATTGTTCAATCGGCGTTGAGATTTCATTATTCAGTTTATCACTTCAGGTTTTCAGGTTAAAGATGAACAATAAAACCTAATATTTAGTTCAGACTTTGTACAGATTTGTAAAGATAAACAATAATACCTAATATTAGATCAGGCATTGTAAAGATGAACAATAATACCTAATATTAGATCAGGCATTGTAAAGATGAACAATAAAACCAGAACAAGAACATTTATCAACTGATTGGAACAGAACTGATTGAAAGAACCATTGACTTTTAAAAGATCAGATCAAGTAATGATAGAAAAAGAAATAATCCCCCCTCTCCCTTATAACCCTAGCGAACTCCGCATCCTTGTAAATTCTTTGTACAAGAAGGTCTTTCTCTGCAAAAACCACAAAATCACACCACTGCATTCCAGTGATAAGCAGCTGGCCTTGCACCTGCCAGTAGTAGCTGTGACCTGGCTTCAGGCGCAACGCGCCACTCTGCATGTGCAGGTACCCACAGTCCACATAGCTCTTCCCGTTGGGGCACTTCACCTCCACCAGCCCGAATGGTTGTGCCTCTGTTGGATCAAAAACAACACCATGGATGACAAGTCCTGATGGCCAGTAGTTGACATTTTTAATGTGGGAATATTCCTGAATAGCTACTGGCTCCAGTGCTAGTCCCCTCTTCATCAAGGCTGTCTGAACCCCACCTTTGCGGATGCGTTCTGCAAGGTTCTCTGCAGAGCTGTGACCTCGGACATGACACTCCTCCCGGAACCTGGAGGAGGTGAGCCTCATCTTCCTCAGGCTGTGCCACTCTGCGCTGTCACTCTGTTCCCTCGTGGACATCTCGATGGATCTTGCCATGTCGAAAGTGATGTTAAGCGACATTACATTTAGGTGTTGTTGGTGAGTGTACACAAAGGAACATGTGGTTGGGTCCAGCCTGTGACCATCTAACGGCAGGGGTGGTGGAGGGGGTGCGCCTGGGTGCTGGATGATTACTCTACTCGCTGGCACTGGGTGCTGGTATGAAATAGGGCTGGCTTCTTGAACCGTCCCAAAGGCTGACTCGACGAGGGGACCATCACTACTTGTGGAGAGTGTGGTAATTAGCGGAGCAAGGTCTGCCGTGAAGTCCTGGTATGCCTCGTCGACCTTCAGGACATCTGGGTCTGGCAAGTCCCCCCGCACTGCTTTGTAGCGCTTGCTCCTTTGAAAACAGTTAAGTCATAATTAGGAAATAAAAGACACAATAACTCTCAAAAAAAAAAAAAAGAATCTGACAATGACTGCAGAATACATTATTACTCAACAGTAGGGCTGGGTGATATGTAAAAAATATTTAAATTCTATATGTCATTTCAATATTGACGATTAACTTCTGGAAACAGATGGTTATAATCGACATTGCGATACTGGTGAGACAACGTCGATATACGATAAAATCTTCATATCACCCAGTCCTACTTGACAGTGAATATTACCCTACACCATCAGCAGCTGTGTACTGTCTTGATTTGGGTTTTGTTGAGATGAATACCATGTTACCCACTCTGCCTGGTTTCACACCCTATCAAGTAAACAAATAAAACAAACAAACTAAACTTAAGGACAGAAGTTGGTTAGCCACCATAACATACCATCACAAACTAACCACACTGATACACCAGACAGGCTTAGCAAGTTTCTCCAATCCCCTCTTAATGCAACTGGCAGAGCTACCATAGCTTACTGTAATAGATGTGATAATGATGTGCTTGTTTGTGATGTGTGCATTTTAAACAAGGTGGGTAGAGTTTATATCCAATTTAAAAAATAAGTGAAACATCAACAATTTGTGATTAGCCTAAGTTCTTAATACTTACCAGTCTTCGTGGTTTATGCCATCGCTGCTCAGTTTCTGTGCGGCTGAGGACAGGCGGTACTGCTTTCAGTTGCAACGTAGAGTATTTAGTTGTCTGATACAACACTGTGGTTGCAGAGAGCGGTCCCAGCCACACAGGAGCCCTCAGCCAAAGCAATTTAAATTGGTGAGCTGTCCTCAAACATAATCTATGAATAAAACATGATTTTAGTATTACAATTAGACTAAGCCATTAGATAACAACTATATAAAAAAAACAATAAACCAGAACAAATAAGCCAGCCTCACTATTATCTTAAAAAAATGTCTTGGCATTATAATACAGTTAGAACAACATTGTTAGTAAAGTGTTGAACAGGTTAGTATAGCCTAGATTGAGGGTACAAAATCAGCTCTTACCTCACACTGAACTAATGTACCCATAATGAACAGGCCTACTTAAACTTATGCTCCAAAGAACGGGAGCAGTAACAACCAGTTTCTGGGGTATCCATGAAAGTATAGTTCAGGTTTAAATAAAATAAAGAGAATTTTATTATTGTTATTCTACATCCACATCACCAACTATAGCCACACAAATAGCCCAAAATCTTACTTGAACTGGTTTAACACATTTTTTGCGCCCTACTCTGAGGTCGTGAGGCTTCTCATGCTTCCTCATGGACCTCTAACATACAGCCCTGATGGTCACCCTCCCTGCAGGATCTTTGTTTGACACTGTGGGAATTCAACATCATTCATGCAATGTCAGACAAAACACACTGGACTTCTTTTCAACATGGTACAGATCTTTTTTGTAATTGTTATACACATTGTCAAATAAATAATCAGAAAATACTGTAGTTTATTAAGGTTAAATATAGCTAATCACTCTTCCTAAAAAAATGCACACTTACATTCTCATTTTGTCATGATACAACCAGACACAGGTAGATCCAAACGCAGCGTGAGTTTATTAGAGGGTAGTCAGACAGGCAAGGGTCACAGACAGCAAACACAGCATAGGAGACAAGGCAATACTCAGAGTCCGATAACCAGGCGGGAAGACAGAGGCAGGCGGCAGACAAGACGGAATCCAGGAAACAAGCGATGGGTCAGATACACAGACAGGACTAGACTAGGAAAAGCTTGGTGATGTCCACAACAGTAAAACAAGACTTAGCAATGAGTGATAGTTAGAGTGGAGTATAAATGAGTGCGGAGCTGCGTGAGGAAATCGATGCAGGTGTGAGTGATCAGTGGAAACAGGTGTGTGTGAAATCAGTTCAGGGTGTGTGCATGATCAGTCCCAGGGAAGGCAGTGCAGGGGTGGAGCACCCTCTAGTGACACTCGAGGGCAATCCAGCCGAACATCGTCACATAACCCCCCCTTTAAGGAGCGGCTTCCAGACGCTCCAAAGAATATCCAGGTGGGGGGCAGAGTGAAGACGATCCTGGGGGAGGGACGGAGGGCCAGGCCCGTGCAGGGGAACGGGACAAGGAGGTAGCCAAGGCGGGCCTGGGCCGCAGAGCGTGGGCGACCAGGGCGGAGCAGGACGTGATGGCGGCCAGGGAGGAGCAGGACGTGATGGCGGCCAGGGCGGAGCAGGACGTGATGGCGGCCAGGGCGGAGCAGGATGACCCAAAGGCCAGGGCGGAGCAGGATGGACCAATGGCCAGGGTGGGGCCCCCTCAGGCCTCCCTGGGTGTGAAGACCTCACGGGCAGCCACGGCAGAGACGACCCCTCAGGAGACCACGGTGGCACGCCCCTCATTGTCCCTTCGTGGCCTCTACTGCCCACCTCCAAAAAATACTTGGGGGAACCTACGGGGACATAGACTGGAACTGGAGGCTTCGGGGGTTCGGCTGCCGGCTTCACTAAAGGTTTCGGAGGTTCGGCTGCAGGCGGCTCTGGCAGTTCGGTAGCAGGCTCTGGTTCAGCTAGGCAGACGTGAAACTCAAGCTTGTCATGGCTGACGTGAAGCTCAGGTTCGTCTAGGCTGACGTGAAGGGCAGGTTCGTCAAGGCAGACGTTAAACTCAGGTTCGTCGAGGCTGACGCGAAGCTCAGGTTCGCCGAGGCTGACGCGAAGCTCAGGTTCGTCGAGGCTGACGCGAAGCTCAGGTTCGTCGAGGCTGACGCGAAGCTCTGGCTCGTCGAGGCTGACGCGAAGCTCAGGTTCGTCGAGGCTGACGTTAAACTCAGGTTCGTCGAGGCTGACGCGAAGCTCAGGTTCGCCGAGGCTGACGCGAAGCTCAGGTTCGCCGAGGCTGACGCGAAGCTCAGGTTCGCCGAGGCTGACGCGAAGCTCAGGTTCGCCGAGGCTGACGCGAAGCTCAGGTTCGTCGAGGCTGACGCGAAGCTCAGGTTCGCCGAGGCTGACGCGAAGCTCAGGTTCGCCGAGGCTGACGCGAAGCTCAGGTTCGTCGAGGCTGACGTGAGGGCAGGTTCGTCAAGGCAGACGTTAAACTCAGGTTCGTCGAGGCTGACGCGAAGCTCAGGTTCGCCGAGGCTGACGCGAAGCTCAGGTTAGTCGAGGCTGACGTGAAGCTCTGGCTCGTCGAGGCTGACGTGAAGCTCTGGCTCGTCGAGGCGGACGTGAAGCTCAGGTACGTCGAGGCTGACGTGAAGCTCTGGTTCGTCGGCGCTGACGTGAAACGCAGGTTCGTCAAGGCAGACGTTAAACTCAGGTTCGTCAAGGCTGACGCGAAGATCAGGTTCGTCGAGGCTGACGCGAGGCTCAGGTTCGTCGAGGCTGACGTGTAGCTCTGGCTCGGCAGAAAGGAACCCTGGAACGGCGACCTTTATGGACTTCCGCGTTGAGATCAGTGGAGGATCAGCCATGCTGGAAACCAGTCCTGGGTAGCAATAGACCGATCCGATGGCAGCTTTGATGGTAGGTGTGACGTGAGGATTCTCCAGCTCGTCCAGCGTGACATGACTATACCCTGGTTCGGTGAATGCCGCGGCGTCGTGGAGCTCCTTCTCCATCTTACTCACAGCGAGAGCAGAACCACTCAGTAGAAGTGCCATGTCAATATACTGCATTAAAGTACCGTGGGGATCATGAATGGGCATCAGTGACCGGAGCGGAGCGCGAACCATTTTGGCCAACCTCTCCAATGTTGAGGTGAGTTGATCCAGCTGATCCCGGTGTACAGCGATCAGATCCGCATTGGCTGACTGGGAGGCATACAAGGCTGACAAGCTGCTGGATCTGTTTATGGCTAAGTCTTCTGTCATGATACAACCAGACACAGGTAGATCCAAACGCAGCATGAATTTATTAGAGGGTAGTCAGACAGGCAAGGGTCACAGACAGCAAACACAGCATAGGAGACAAGGCAATACTCAGAGTCCGATAACCAGGCGGGAAGACAGAGGCAGGCGGCAGACAAGACGGAATCCAGGAAACAGGCGATGGGTCAGATACACAGACAGGACTAGACTAGGAAAAGCTTGGTGATGTCCACAACAGTAAAACAAGACTTAGCAATGAGTGATAGTTAGAGTGGAGTATAAATGAGTGCGGAGCTGCGTGAGGAAATCGATGCAGGTGTGAGTGATCAGTGTAAACAGGTGTGTGTGAAATCAGTTCAGGGTGTGTGCATGATCAGTCCCAGGGAAGGCAGTGCAGGGGTGGAGCACCCTCTAGTGACACTCGATCTTTATTAATTTAGGTCCTAAAAATACCAGTGAGGAGTTCCAAACTTTCCTGAAAAACAACGGGATTAAACACTTAACATCTGCTCCTCACCACCCGGCAACTAATGGATTAGCTGAACGCTTTGTATAAACCTTTAAACAGTCAATGAAAGCAAGTAGAAAGGAGGAAGTGTCACTGCAACAGAAAATTGCCAACTTTCTGCTGGCGTACAGAAATACTCCACACGCTACTACTGGACAGTCACCGGCAATGTTGTTTATGGGACAAAACTTGAGATCTCGCTTGGATCTACTGAAACGGACATTCAAAAACATGTGTCAATCAAACAATGTTCACCCATTCAACAAAAAAGGAAACTGAGATCATTTGACGTTGGACAAAAAGTACTGGCAAGAGACTATCGCAGCCAGAGTGACAGATGGCAACAAGCAGAAATTTTGTCACAAACTGGACCGCTCTCATACACTGTGAGTGTGGAGCCCAATGTCGTCTGGCGCTGACACGTTGATCAACTTTTGGATGCTTCACCTGGAAAGGTGACTCGTCAAGCTGTGACATCTGCTGTTCTACCGAATCTAGGGGACAGTACTACAACACCGGACATGACAACTGTGGAAAATATGCTCACACCAGAGACAGTGAACATACCTCAACCAATGACAAACCTGCCTGATCCCCTGGGACGCAGATATCCTGAGAGGGTGCGCAAACCTCCGGACAGACTTGATTTATAACATTAAGAAATAAAGGAAGAGAAAGTGTTCTGTTTAAAAAAAAAAGTTATTGAAATCTTGTGAAATTTGAATTGTTTCTAAATTGGATATTGGTGTTGAGTCGAGTTCAGCCAATTTAATTTTTGTTTGATGATTTATAAGTGCATCAAAGCTGGAAGGGAGGAATTGTTATGTATTTACTCTGATTTCAATGCATAGAAGTAGGCACTACTTTGTGTCGCGTTAGAACATTGCGCTCCACTATGAATGTGTGCTAAGTCAGCGGATTGACATATGTACTTGTGTGGGTGCGACCCTTGCTCAGTAAACAGAAGCATCTTAAACGTTACTGCGAGTCTGTGTTTCTTAAGAGTTATGTCAAGTGAATAAACATAACAATGACCATAACTTAAAAAACATGAACAACCAACCTAGAAGTAAAGCAGTCCTAATATCAAATAACGTTATACAAGCATTTACTCTAGAAGTTCAGCTGTTTCCTCTCTACTTCTCACTCATAATGTGTATAAACTGCAGGAGACAGGTTAAACAAAGATGTTAGCTTAGAATGTCAGCAGGTTGCATAATACTTTTTAATTAAATAAATGTATTAAATAAATGTAATAAAATGTATTAATACAATTATTAATAACAATATTTTTTATTACCTTATTAAATGTATGCATCATCTTTCATATCAAATTCTTACATTTGATCAATAAATTCAGTAATAATAATAAGACACTATAGGGCTGTTACCCATCAAATTAAATAATTTGCACTGCAAAATGACAACTGCAATAAATAATGTTATGAGTTTGATGTTTTAAATACATTTTTTAATATACAAATTAACAAAATGCCAGTGACCGTCTTAATTAGTGAGTCATTCATACAAAAGATTCGTTCAAAACGCTGAACCATTCAGTAACAAAAATCTTCCAATCTTTGGAAATATTTTCTTCGGTGAAATAGAACAAAAACAGTTAATATTGTTTGTGTGTAAAATGTATGTAACTTAATTATAAATATTAACTACGCTACTTGTTTACTGAACAATAAATTCAATGTGACATTTTCAATCGTGATAATATTCAGCGAAACAGCTCCCTTAGTTGTGTTATGTTAAACTAAATCATATGTTATAAGAAAAAACTAGAATTTTTACCTCAGTACATTTCTTCAGATTTCACGCGTTTGTTTCGATTTCTCCACGATGTAACGTTAGACGATAGTAATTGGGCGCTACCGCTTACATTTGCCAGCAGTTCAACACTAAGTTAACGAAGAAAAAAGTATTTACAGATTAAACTGACCTGCACTTGAAGGCCTGAACAGGTCAGTAATTTTGTAGCATTTTGCCTGGAGTGTTTTCTTTTTCTTTGTAAAATAAAACGCTGGCTGGCAGCATGGCCACCGGGCCTGCACACACACACACATAAGTGAACAGCAACACGTGACACACTCACACACACACTCATTCTCACACACTGTATGTGAACAGCAACAGGTAGGTGACACACACACACACACACACACACACACACACACACACACACACACACACACACACACACACACACACACACACGTACGTGAACAGTAACACGTGACACACCATGTTTTACTGACAGTTCAATAATTTTATTGACGGAACGAAATCTTTAAGGTCACTCATTAGTAAGACAGAGCATCACTCGCTGAGAGTCATGTGACCTTGTGCCACCAATAGGAAGCAGTGATTCACTGTCACTAAACACGCACAAATACACCGTTCACGCGCTTGCTTACTCATGTTTTCACGAGCTAAAGACCAATCCAGAGTGTACAGAAATAAACCAGAAGGACAAAGAAACACACACACACACACACACACACACACACACACACAGTGTTTATGCTGCGTTCACGCCACGTCGTAATCACCGTAAATCAACCTCAAACTCGGAAATAAGCTTTTTTATGGCAACACCAAATACATCGGTGCAATTTGAATTTGATCAAAAGACACGGCAATAAAACACGGTAACTTTACAGTAAAGTCCCATTAGTTAAAGAATCACATTACATTTGTACATTTAGATACATTTGTTACAGTATTTAATTATCTATGTTAATGTTACTTAATAAAATTCCATATGTTAATTTTTAGCTCATATATCTCATTAAATAATATTAACAGATACAACTTTTGTTTTAGTAATGTTTAAGATAATGTTGAAATAAACATTACACTGTCTTGTTTTGCAGTACACATATCTAAACATTCTTAGAACAAAAATCTGCAGATAGAGTCAGAAAAATAAAATAAAATATATTTCTGACTCCATTAGCAGATGTTAGTTCTTGTTTTAAGCACAAACTCAATTTATTTTGATGATTTCTCAGTAAACAAGTCTTAATATCTTCAGTCACTGTTGTTCTCCAGTAAATGTATGTTGATTTAAGAATGTTTAGATATTTGTGCTGGAAAACAGGACAGAAACACTGAGGAAGAACATCAGTTATTGCAGCGCCATGATTAATAAACGCAGCATTTTTATTGTTAGTTCATGTTATTTAACTAATGTTCACAAATGCAACCTTTTTTAAAGTGTTACCAAGTCATTATGCAAATGCATCATTAATAAACTTATCGTTTATTTAACGAGACATGAGATAGTTATGCAGATCTCTGCTATAGTGACTGCATTGTATGTCTTTTATTTATTTTCAGGTCTATCATGCATTATTAAGACATTAACAAAAATCAAAGATAGTCATTATATAGTGAAATAACTCCGGTAATCCCGGTGTGGCGTGAAGACTCTGTTATTGCGCATTGAGGAACTGTTATTGATATTATTTTTATTGATATTACTTATTGATGAAATGTGTTCTGAAGTGGGACTGTGGATGTGAGACAGTTTCATCATTATTAGCTTTTATGTGAATAATAAATATGACACAGTGTATAAAACTATACAGTGAAAGCGTCAGGTGCGGTGAGTGTGAGGCGTTCCATCAGCCGTCGTCCTCGAAGGTCCTCATGTGTGTTTTGAGCGCCAGAACGCGTGTGTATGGCAGGCCGGTGGCGCGGCAGAAGTCCAGGCCCGTGAGCAGCTCCACGTCTCGCACGCGTGCGGTGTGCAACTTCAGCAGGTCCTCAACCCAGCGGGTCTCGTCCTCACGCTGCGGGACACAACAGCGTTCGTTAGAGCGGCTCACGAGGCTCTTTCCTGTATTTGACATTATATTATGAAACAATTATAATTTTTTTGATTATATGGGTTAAATTCAAAGTTCAAATATTCAAAGTTCAAATATTCAAACAGTCAAATATTCAAAGTTCAAATATTCAAAGTTCAAATATTTAAAGTTCAAATATTCAAAGTTCAAATATTCAAACAGTCAAATATTCAAAGTTCAAATATTCAAAGTTCAAATATTCAAAGTTCAAGTATTCAAAGTTCAAGTATTCAAAGTTCAAATATTCAAACATTCAAAAGTTCAAAATATTCAAACATTCAAAAGTTTAAATATTCAAATGTTCAAATATTCAAATGTTGAAATATTCAAAGTTAAAATATTCAAAGTTCAAATATTCAAAGTTCAAAGTTCAAATATTCAAACATTCTAAAGTTTAAATATTCAAATGTTCAAATATTCAAATGTTGAAATATTCAAAGTTAAAATATTCAAACAGTCAAATATTCAAAGTTCAAATATTCAAAGTTCAAATATTCAAAAATTCAAATATTCAAAGTTCAAATATTCAAACATTCAAACATTCAAATAGTCAAAGTTCAAATATTCAAACATTCAAAAGTTCAAATATTCAAAGTTCAAATATTTAAAGTTCAAATAATCAAAGTTCAAATATTCAAAGTCAAATATTCAAACAGTCAAATATTCAAAGTTCAAATATTCAAAGTTCAAATATTCAAAAGTTTAAATATTCAAATGTTGAAATATTCAGTTCAAATATTCAAAGTTCAAATTTTGAAACATTCAAATATTCAAACGTTCAAAAGTAAAAATATTCAAATGTTCAAATATTAAAAATGTTTAATATTCAAACATTCAAACATTTAAATATTCAAACATTTAAATATTCAAAAGTTCAAATATTCAAACATTCAAATATATTTTGACATTCAAATGTTCAAATATTCAAACGTTCAAACTCTAAAATATTCAAACACTCATATGTTCAATAGATGTCATCCAGTAAGTTATAAAATGAATTTGTAGAGTTTGTTTGTCTCTAATGTCAGCTTCTTATGTTGTTTTCATGAAAAGCTCTGCCCATGTGCAAATGGTTAGATGTGAGTTTCGTAACCGGTGAGTTGTGTAACCGGTGTGAATGGTTAGGTGTGAGTTGTGTAACCGGTGAGTTGTGTGTACTTTACTACACAGTTCACCAAATCATGTTATTTCCAGTTTGCATGAAGAAATGTCAGATATTCCCAGGAAAAAGAACAGCATGACTTATGAATCATAAAGCAGTGTCAGTGCAGCCTAAACAACAGCTGACTGTGTGTGTGTGTTTGTGCGTGTGTCAAGTCAAGTCACATTTATTTATACAGCGCTTTTTACAATAGAGTGTTTCAAAGCAGCTTTACAGAGATAACAGGAGAATAATGCAAGAGTTTGTTTCTAGAAGAAAACGTCTCAGGTTACGTATGTAACCCTGGTTCCCTGAGAGGGAACGAGACGCTGCGTTGAGACGCGGTGGGAACGCTCTGCGTGATTGCGTCGTGAAGCACGTGTATAATCAGTCCAATGGAAGAGCGAGACGTCATAGGCGGGTGACGTCATAGACCAGGAAGCTATAAAGCACACCAGAAAACAGACCTCGACAGCTTCAGAAAAAGCCTGAAGCAAGTCGATCAGGGCATGCAGGAAGTATGGCAGGAGAACGCAGCGTCTCGTTCCCTCTCAGGGAACCAGGGTTACATAAGGTAACCTGAGACGTTCCCTTTCAAGGGAACTCGAGCTGCGTTGAGACGCGGTGGGAACCCCATACCCACTATGTCATAATGAGATGAGAATGCCCGTTCTGTGTGGAGTCCTTGCGCACACTAAGAAGCAAACAGCCTAGCCCAGGGAGTGGAGAGGTCTAGGTCATAAAATCTGACAATGTATGTGGTGAGGACCAGCCTGCCGCATTACAAATGTCCTGAAGGGAAACCCCCGAAACGAAAGCCTAGAGGCAACCATACTCCTTGTAGAATGGGCCTGAACAGCCATAGGTGAACGCTGTCCGGCAGCTTCATAAGCAAATGAGATAGCCTCAACTACCCACTTGCTCATTATCTGTTTAGATGCAGGGCAACCTATCTTAAGTTACCCGAAGCAGACAAATAATTGTTCTGATATACGCCACTGAGCAGCTCTGTGGACATACGCATCCAAAGCCCGGACAGGGCATAACAGATTTAAGATTTTCCTGATCTGGGGTATTAAAGGTGGAGGACAGAAGGCCTGGAGCACAAATGACTTGCACATTTAGTAGGGAACTAAGAAATACAACCCGACCTGGGGTGAAGAAATACTACCACCAAACCAGGTGCAAATCCAAGAAGTGCAGGCCTCAGCCTCATGTACCACGGAGAAGACGAAATTAGGGATCTCTCCTCAGAGATAGCCCAGCAAAGAAACATTCATTACAGAAATCAAGTACTGTACCAACAGGGCAGAAACAAGATTCAGAAGGCGTTCTCTGCACCAGGCAGAGAACAGTTTCCATCTCAATGCATATTTAGTCTTCTCGTAGAGGGAGCTCTGGACTGGAGTATGGCCTCCACGACCTCGGTCGAGAGACCTGAATCTATGAGCTGGGCCCCCTCAGAGGCCGAGCCCACAGTATCCATAACTCCAGAGCTCCCAGGAGCAAAGATATCGGGAATGCGTACAGGTTTAGCGTCAACCACACCTAATACATCACGTCCAGTCCAAGCGGAGCTGGATGCGTGAGGGAGGACCTCAAAGGGCAATGCATTGTACAAACGATGCGAAAGGTCGAATTTAGTTGACCGAAGTTCTCCCTATGAAGCTCCACCACCTTGGGGTGAAGTCTCCATTCCCCGGGCCACAGCCCCTGCCTCAACAGGATATCTGCTCTGATATACGAGACCATCAGTGTGTTGTCCGGACCCTTCGCCGAGCGACCACTCATGATTGCCCCCGACTTGTGAGGGAAGCATCCGTCGAAAGCATTAAGCGTCGACAAGAAGCCCCCAACACTGGGCCTGGGCGAGGAACCAAGGTTCTTCCACATGACCAAGGCACGAAGGCATAGCAGCGTGACCTTGATCCTGGAAAACGGATTTCCCCTCAGAGAAAACCCCTTGGTCCTGAGCCACTACTGCAGGGGTCTCATGTACAGAAGGCCAAAAGTAACTACGTTTGGTCGTAACTGCCATGAGCCCCAACCAAAGACCTTTCACCGAGCGGCCACTCATGACCGCCCCCCATCCTGTGAGGGAAGCATCCGTCGATAGCGTGACGGGTCGACAACAAGCCCCCAGCACTGGGCCCTGGGCGAGGAACCAAGGATTCTTCCACTGAGCTAAAATCAACCAATCGTCGATATAATTTAATACGCGAATGCCCTGGAATCTCAGAGGAGCCAGAGCTGCATCCACGCATATTGTAAAAGGTGCGGGGTGATAACCTAGGCCGAATGGAAGAACCCGATACTGGTATGCTTCGCCCCTGAAAGCAAAACGCAAGAACCTCCTCTGATGAGGATGGATAGATAAGTAAGCGTCCTAAGTCTATTGTGACAAACCAGTCCTCAGACTGAGTCTGTGACACAATCATATTTAGCGTAAGCATACTTTGAACTTAAGATTCTGAAACCTGCTGTTTAAATGACGCAGGTCTAGAGTAGGACGCAACCCCTCTTTCGGAACAATGAAGTAATGGCTGTAAAACCCTGACTGTCTGCCGGGAGGAGGAACCCCTTCTTCAGCTCCTTTTGCAGAAGTGTCAGTACTTCCTGCTCCATAACCAAAGCCTGCTCGGGTTCCACCACAGTGGGGAGGACCCCTAGAAATCTGGGCGGACAAGAACCGAATTCTAAACCCTTTCCTATAGTGTGCAGGACCCACCGAGAAATATGTGGCGGTAGTTTC
>NW_027508742.1:290000-302500 GCF_051911475.1 Siphateles boraxobius | reverse complement strand
TTGGCAACCAATGCAATAAAAGCAAAATCTGAGAGATATGGTTCCGCTTTCGAGAACCTGTCAGCAATCTAGCCGCGGCATTTTGAACAATTTGCAAGCGTGTCAATGTGGACTGATTAATCCCTGCATACAGGGCATTACAATAGTCTAGACGTGAGGTCACAAATGCATGCATTACTCTCTCTAAATCCTCAAATGACAAAAATGGCTCGTCTTTTGTCAAGGTTCTTAATTGAAAGAAACCTGATCGAACAATAACGCTATTGTTCGATCAGGTTTCTTTCAATTAAGAACCTTGACAAAAGTCGAGCAATTTTTGTCATTTGAGGATTTAGAGGATTAGAGGATTTAACTTGTTTTTCAAATTTTAGAGAGTTATCAAAAATTACCCCCAAGTTTTTCACCATAGATTTACCATAAATAGATAAAGGCCCTAAATCAACACAGGGGAACTCAGATAAATTAGACGGTGCAAACACAATAATCTCGGTTTTGCATTCATTTAGATGCAGAAAATTTGCAGCCGGCCAGGTTTTCAAATCATTCAGACATGCTTAAAGAGGGCGTAATTAATTATCATTCTTTTTTACTGGCATATATATCTGTGTATCATCTGCATAACACTTGGAATGATACTCTGTGTTTTTGAAAGATAGTCCCAATTGGAAGCATGTATAATGAAAACAGAATGGGTCCCAAAATGGACCCTTGAGGTATCCCACATTTAAGAGGGGCAAACGAAGATGTAAATTCCCCCACGGTGACTGAAAAACTTCTGTTAGTTAAATAGGACTTAAACCAATTTAAAACCACCCCTTCGCAACCCTACCAACCTCTCCAGCCGTGCAATAAGAATTTCATGGTCTATAGCAGGGGTCGGCAACCTAAGGCACGCGTGCCAACACTGTCACGCGGAGGGTTAATCGCTGGCAAACAAGTCATCCAACTGACACCTTAAAGCTCGTTCCGCTGTAAATAGTTAATGCTATAAATTTCAACCAAGTGTATAGAGTCCTTATTAAATATGCCATACATATTAAAATGACTGCGATGCATGTGGAAACTCATGTACCTGATCACTTCATGTTTTTTCTCTGATTGGAAAGCTATCCAATCGTGAGACAAATGCCCTCTGATTGAGAGCACACTTGTACATATTCCAGATGAAAATGAACAAAATGCATAAATGCATTATATATGCTTGTTGAAGTCACAAATGTAAATTTTACTCCTCCCAAATTGGTAAAAAAAACAACAACAAAAAAAACATGCGTACAAAACAACTGTCTTAATGTACTTCATACATCAATTATAAGTAGTGAAGTAATAAATAATTAAGTAAAAAAATATAAGTAATTATAAATAGGTTATTAATAAACTGGAGAAATTATGTTGATATAAATAAGTTAAGAGTTTTACCCGGTTCATCTGTGGTGTTTAGCCTTAAATTAGACATCATTTGGTTTATTTTTACATTCAGTGTCATAAAATAACCTCTAAGAGCAAGAAAAGAGTGTGTGACTGACCCGGCGGGTAGAGGAACGCGTGTGTGACGCCGGACTCCTGGCTGTACGTGTTACATGTGTGTGTGAGATCGAGACGAGGATCTGCTCTCACACACTCGCTGGACGACACCGCCGCCACCTCCACCTGCACACACACACACACACACACACACACACTGAAACACTGAAACGGCTCAGAGGAACATGTGTGTGTGTAAACGCAGTGGTTTGTGCACCTGTGCTGTCAGTGTGAACTCGCTCCACAACGGCATGTTGATGGCGTGACTGAAGCCGCTGCAATAATCGGACTGACACAGCAGTGTGTACGACGTCTGGAAGAGAACAGCCGGACGACCGAACGGCAGGTGTGTGACGTCTGCACACACACACACACACACACACACACCACACACCACACACCACACACCACACACACACACACACACACACACACCACACACCACACACACACACACACACACACACACCACACACCACACACACACACACACACACACACACACACACACACACACACACACACACACACACACACACACACACACACACACACACACACACACACACACACACACACAGTCAAGAGGTTCATTAATTTACTCTGCTTTGACAATCAGTTCATTTCTTATTTACTAACATATTACATAGAAATAATATTATGATAGAATATAGAATGACTCTCTTTTTAAAGAAGTGAAAGCACTTAAAAAAATTAAAGTGTAAAAAAAGTAACAGAAATTTATTTTTTAGTGTAAAGCAGATGTACTGAACTAAACATTTCTTATTTTATACAAAATTGGTATTTTACAAAATAATTTGGATTAAAAATTGCAAGAAAATCAAAGCCATATGTCTAACCAAGTTATGTTACAAATTTGCAGTTGATATAAAAAAATTAAGCTGTTAGAGGGTTTTAAACTATTGTTTCCATTTTGTAACTATTACCATTGTTAAAGGCGTACTTTCTCAAGGTTTTTAGGTTAAATGAAGAGGTCTCCTCTTCTCTAGCTTACTTTTATATATATATATAGTGAATTCACAAAGCAAATGCAAAGAATACATACAAATAACCACAGTAATAATACATTTAAACAAAGAAAATGATATTATTTGATTGAATTATTCCTGTCCCTGCATCCCATCATCACATGACCTGTTATTAGGGATGAGAACGTGTGAAACTGAAACAGATCTTAACTGTTCGACAGTCCATCGGCCGCAGGAGGAAACGCCTGAGAACTTTCTTCAATGTTGTTCTGTGAACGAGAAGAGACTCAATCCACTGACCTGTAGTGAACACGTGTGTGTGTGTGTGTGTGTGTGTGTCCCTGACCTCATCATCACAGTTACAGCTCGGGTCATGGGTCACTTCAGAGGGCGGGGCTAAAGGTGTTGGTGATGTCACTTCCTCTGGCTGAGTAGGAGTATATGTAGGGTTTCTCAACATGTCATTCAGACTGCCGTGTGTCCCGTTATTAGGGGCCGGAGTCAAACCCAGAAGATCTACACACACACACACACACACACACTGCATTAATCTGTCATGATTCTCATGATTGAATACTCTTAAGAAACGCTTCAGGATTTACTCACCACACATGACGTTATACAGTTCAATGTTCTCAAAAACAGGCACTTGTGTCTTGAAATTGAAGCTCGGTCCAAATCCCATAAAGATTGTCTACGAGAAAAACACAACGGAAACATTCTTGGATGGACGGACAGACAGATACATAGATAGGTAAATAGAATGATAGACATAGCGAACAAAATATAGATAGATTGAATTGATTTGAATAATATATAGATGAATGTATTGTTTGATTGACTGATTGACTGATTGGCTGATTGATAGATTGATTGATTGATTGATTGATTGATTGATTGATTGACTGACCTGCATGCTGCTGATCTTGTTGTCAAACCCATGATCTCCAAAGTATCCACAGGTAGCAGGTGTTCTGCTCTCAAACACAAACATATCAAAACATCACTTGAGTTCAACTTCACACGGCACATTTCCCTCTAAATGTCTGCTAAAATGGCTTTTTGTGAAGAAATTGTATTTGTTGTTATATGATGACCAGAGTACTGACTAAGGGGCTGTTTACACGACACCGTTTTCAACTAAAAACGTAAAACTTTATGCGTTTTGCCTGTTCGTTTACACGACAATGGAGTTTTGGGTGCCTGAAAACGCAAAGTTTTGAAAATGGTTTCAAAGTGCAAGTTTTTGAAAACGGTCTCCGTGTAAACAACTAAAACGCAAATCTCAGAAGACGATGACATCATGCACATGCGTATTACATGTTCAGTCTATAGTGTTTCATCGCCATCTACTGGCCTTGCAGCAGAATACAGGCATTTTAGTCGTTTTCGCGGATCAGCGTGAATAGGGATCATTTTGACAATGGTGTCGTCTGTACACAGGAAAACTTCTCCGTTTTAAGCACATCATTGTCGTGTAAACGTACCCTAAACCATTACTAGTATACTACTAACACTCGTTTACTTGTTTAAAGATGCCATTCACACACACATACTCAGTTTTTCTGAAGTGTTGACTATGATAGACTTCTTGTTGTTTTTATTTAACGCTAACTGGCTCACTTCTAGTGAACGGTCTCAGACACACACACACACACACACACACACACACACACTCTGGTACTCACATGGCCACGTGCCACTTCCGGTCCATAAGCAGGTGCACGTCCTCGATGCGTCTGTTGTTGGCGTAGTGCAGGCGTTTGGGCAGGTGCTGCTTCAGGTACGGCTTGAAGTGCTGATTGGGCATCTTACACTGAAACGGGAAGGGTCAAAGGTCACATGATGCACTATACACAAACACAACAGTGGTTTTGAGTGATTTATATACTTACTGTTAAATTAGCTACAATCTCCTTCGGATCGTCTGAAACATGAAGAGATACGTCAATAAAATCAGCCATGTAAAGGTTTTAGAAGTATTGACACTGTTTTGAAGAATTAACACTTTCCTAGAATACAACTGAAAACATCTCAAGGAAAAACATCCTGCTGTGACCGTTGTATACAATGTGGAAATTGTCACGTTAATCCAATGTTTTTAAGTAGATAAAATATGGTTTACTATTTAATACTTCAGTTTTACTTGTAGATACAATTTACCATAATTCATGTGTTTTGGTTCAATAATTTGGTAATTTGGAGTAAAATTATGACACAGTCTCCATACTTTGTTAACAAAATTGCTGAAGAATGTCTTTACAAATTCAGAAAAATGTTCTCAAAAGGTTAAATATTTATAAATATTGTCTAAAAAACTGTATTAGTCTGTAGTTTTTATAATTAGTTTAACTTGGATAAATGCATGGACTCACATGGCGTGTTGGCAGTTTTGGGGCCGATTCTACCAGAGGATCCTGGTATTAATGTGATGGCATCAACATCGAGTCCGTAAGAGCCCAAATACTCTGTTCGTTCACAGTGAGATTCCTCCATCCCTGAACACAAAGACATGGAGCATCTGCTGTAAAATGAGCAGTGAGATCTGAGTCTTACCAGGTCATCGTATATTAGATTAGAGGTTTAGGGCAGAATCTGAAGTATTTATTTCTCACTGTAGATTATAACATACGTACCGTGATCGCCCACCAGCATGACGTTCACACAGCGATGGAGGTTCATCTGTTTCAGCCCGTTCATCAGCTGACCGATGATGTTATCAATCTTCCTGAGCGTGTTATCCAGCTGTCCAAACACACACACACACACACACACACACACACACACACACACACACACACACACACACACACACACACACACACACACACACACGCAGTCAAAACACTCTCAAACGGCTGTTTGGCAATGAGCAGGAGTGTAAAGTACGTCAGTACTACTGATATGAAGAATTTACCCTTCACTTGAATACTATTGAAACTGAAAATTCACGCACAGTCAAGTCTTCTGTTGAAACTTGAATTTAATTTCACACATGTTTGTTCATTCAGTAGTATTGGAAACAGGGATGTAGACTTGAACTTGACTTATACGCACTTGGTAGCAAGTACACTAGTCATCCTCAAACTCTATAAGGATATTCTGCTCTATTCTCAGAGTTAAAACCAATGTCATATTTACCCTTGTCTAAATGTCAGATACTAATCAAAGTGTGTGTGTGTGTGTTTTAGTGTTTTACCTCGTTGCTCAGCGGGCCCAGGAGGTGTCCGTAAGTATCCGGCTGTTCCGAGTGCACAGCGTAGACATACGGCCTGGAAAAACACACCACACACAACTTAATGTGCAAAATAAACTTAGTGGGGAAAAAATGAGGCGGCAGCTCTCATTCAAACACAGAGAGAGCTCATACTGACAGAGACAGAAACATCATTATACTACTGTATACAACACACTTTATTAAAGGCACAGATAAATGTGACACTTATAATCATGAGTTTATTTGAAGATTGTTTCAAGTTAACTTAAATTTAAAGCCTATTAATGTTAAAAATTATGGTGGCTCCCCTTTTTTTGAACGATTCAGTCCGATTTGGTGAACTGGTTCGAAAGAATGATTCATTCACGAACCTGAGATCACTACAAGCAATTGGGCGTGCCATAGCCTATTTGCTGGTCCAAGGTTGCCAGCTTTGGTTAAATCTAACAGAGATCAAGGATGCTGACCAGACATCCCACCTGGACTCCCTATCTCTCCCTCTGGCTTATTTGGTTTTGCAGTGGATAGCTTCGCTGAGCATTTCATAGCAGCCCAGAAGTGTCTTGACAGAAAGCAGGGAAGCAATATTGCAAGTGAAATCTCTCTTTATTAGTCAACAATGAGTGAAGAAATAATCAGCAACACGAGGGCGCAGGGACCTCGACGGACAGCACAGGGGAATGGTGGTGATGTGGTGAATTCAGATGGTGAGAGTGAAGTAATCCAGAGACAGAACAAGAAACTGAAACACCGAACGGGAACACCGACTCTAGAACACCAGACAGCAGTACGGAACAGGAACACCAACAGGAACCGGAGCGCCAACAGGAACGGGACACAAGAGACAGCACGCGGAGACATAAACAACGATCTGACAATGGAGAGGAGAAACCAGTGAGTATTCGAAGGTGAGTTAATGAGTAGTTGATGAGCCACAGCTGGCGTGCTAACGAGAGTCAGCTGTCACTGATGAGAGGAACGGAACTGGTCATGCCCACACACACACATACACACAAAACAACAATGACACGAGACGAGAAGGAAGCAATGAATTAATGAACCGTGACAAGAAGTCGTCACAATCCATGCGCCACTTTCTTCAGAAGACGGCCATTATTATGGCTTCTAGACACCGGTGGCGAGCAGGACAAGGCCGAGGGTCGTGAGAGAACGGCATGAGGCCGGTGGCGTGATTACTAATGAGCGACTCCTGTGCGACGCACCGGTCTCGTATCTCTCACGGAGGAGCGGGAGCATAAAAGGAGGAGAGACGACAGTGGAGATCGAGAGAGGCCAGGCTTGAATTTTATTTGATGTTTTGTTTTATTATGTGTGGCGGCAGTCGACCGTGAGGGACTGCCGTCTTTACTTTTGTTTTTGTATTTGTTTATTTATTATTAAAATATTTGATTGTTCGTAGGTTCTCGCCTCCTTCTTCCCATAACATCTAACCTTGTTACAACACTCTAAGTCATCATCGACTCAGAAACACACCACGCCAGCTTCTGCACTGCGTTCAGCCTCAGAGAAAGGCTGAACTCTTTTAAGAGGTGAAGAAAGTGAAGCACTATCCATTTCCCAGGCGCCAGAGCCCCTGTTTTAAGTTAGTGCTGGATCCTGAGCAGCCCTGATGTCTCAGGCACAAAGAGGAGGAGTCTTTGTCTCACCAAGGTTGGACCACCCCCAGAGCGATGCGTTCACCTCCCAACCCCCTGTTCAGTTCCGGTGTTGGAGGTGCTATGTTTGTTATCGGTACTGGGTTCGTCCCAGCAGTGATTTGCGTGCCAAGACCTCTTTATGCTGTTATTGCGAATCAAATAAAAAAACATACACCTACATAAAAAGAGCATTCCTCCTCTTCTTTATCCTATTACAAGCATCAGCTCCCCGCCACGTGTGACTCTTCAACCCCTCCTCCCATCAGGAGCCAGGCTTGGGAGGCCATCCTTGGTGTATCAGATTAAGTTTTGGAATAGTCCAACGGGGCTCCTCGCTCCAGGGGTGTGACTTACACTTCAGTCTCGGATGACAACGCTCAAGTCCTCCGAGTCGAAGTCTAAGCTCTGTTAGCAAAGCACGCTGTGGAGAAATTTCCCATGGCCTACAGCAAGTCCGGTTTCTACAACCGTTATTTCCTCATTCCAAAGGATGGTCTCAGGCCCAACCTCGATTTGAGATGTCTGAACCAAACTCTGATGACACTGCTGTACAGAATGTAAACTCTGAGTCAAGATTTACCCAGGGGATTGTTTTTTATCGCTGGATCTGAATGATGCATACATTCATATCCAGATAGACCCTCATCACAGACCATTCTTGATATTCGCGTTCGCAGGGTTGACTTACCAATATCCAGTCCTGCTATTCGGACGGTCCCTGGCTCCACATACTTTTACGAAATGCAAGGATTGCTGAATTACTTCGATGATTGGCTGCTCTTATCCCAGTCGCATACTTGATCTATGCACGCAAAGATCCCTGCTCCTCAGTCATTTACAAAGCCTGGGCTTCAGGATCAATTTAAGCAAAAGCTCGCTCTCCCCCACCTAATGCATCTCGTTTCCAGGGGGCAGTCTTCAATTCGACCCAGATGTGGGCCTGGATTTCACCGGAGCTCCTCGAAAATTCAGAGGGTGGCGGCATCATTTAGAAGTGGGGACTACCTCCCCTTGAACACATTTCAGAAGCTACCCTTGGGCTTGCTACATATGCGGCCACTACAGCATTGGCTGTTCCACAAAGTCCCACGAAGGCCGCCTCATTCTCAGGGAGAACCACAGTTGCACCAAGACCTTGTTCCCTGGAAATCACCAAATCTGTATCAGTTGGGGTTGGAACTAGGCTCTGTTTCCAGAAGAAAAGTAGTCATGACGGATGCCTCCACGACGGGTTAGGGTGCCCTATGCGACGGCAGGCCGGCCGTTGGCTCCTAGATGGCGCCAATGTCGAACTGGCACATAAACTGCCTAGAGAGTGTGGCAGGGCTTCTGGCCTTCAAGAAGTGCCCTAGTTCAGGCAGTCACAGCAGATATTGTCTGCTTCGGAGGGGCCGCCAGTTACGAAGCAGAGATTGTCTCTTTGGATAGTGGACACAATAGTGATAGCTTACAAATCCAATGACTTGCAGTGCCCTATAGGAGTGAAGGGAACACTCTACCTAGGGAATGGCCTCTTCGTGGGCTTGGACTAGTGGAGTGTCCGGCTGGTTCATGGCATCCACCTTTGCCAGGTTCTACAACCTAGACATCCCTTTACTATAGTGAAAACACTCTGGTTACCAACAAAACCTTGTTTCCCTGAGATAATGGGAATCAGCGCTCCATCAGTCGAAAAAGTCTGACAAAATTCAGCGCGACATAAATTAAAATGATCACTACAGTTATCATTAATAATATCACTGTAGTTATCACTACTGTTATCATAGTTAGTGTTATATTTATAAATATAGTTATCGTTCTTGAAGTGAACAAGCTGTTATAGTAGAAAAAATATTGTAATATTTTGTTATAACAATTACAGTAATGAGGACTGGGAGGCTTAATTGCAATTAAAAACAAAACTGTAGTAGTATACTAGTATAATAGTCTTAATCTTAGGCTTAATCTTCCTTATGAAGAACATAAGTTCACAAGTTCACACTTACATATAATTAGATTGAGTAAAAGATAAGCGTATTTGGCATGCTGTCCGAGGGGAGTAGCCTGGTCCTACCTACCAGAAAACCTGTAAATATACCCCAAACCCAGATGACGTACTGAAGGAAAATGAAAATTGAGCGGAAGTACGTAGGAGGGCGGAGCCAGGCTACAAGCTCGAAATTTTGCCCAAACCCAGAGTCCCCCCCCCCCCCCCCCCCCCCCATCCCAGGTTTGGGATAGTACTAGTAAGTGAGGAGGGATGCTGGAAAACTGTCATAGAACAGCAGTAAAAACTGCTCATTTAAACTCTCATGACAATTAGGTAAATTATCTGAACGTGCTTCTCCCGAACTTTGTTAATAAAACATCATTTTGTGAGATTCCATCATGAGAATGTTTTTTCCCAGTAAGAGGTGAAATGACGCACCTCTCGTCATCAGGCAGGTGCAGCCACTGCAGAATAGTGAGAATCCTCCTCTCCAGAGGAATCACCCTACAGAGACACAGATAGACAGACAGACAGACAGACAGACAGACAGACATGTGTTTATTCAGGCCTTCAGAAACAACGTCTTTTCCAAGCAAACACAGACAGACGTCAGAGATCTTGTTCACGAGTGGCTGGTCACTTCTTCAGAAATCAAGCAAATGAAGCATGAAGAACATGACGATTGGGACAGACTGAGCCACTCTGTGTGTGTGTGTGTGTGTGTGTGTGTGTGTGTGTGTGTGTGTGTGTGTGTGTGTGTGTGTGTGTGTGTGTGTGCGTGTGTGAGAGAGAGAGAGTGTGTGTGAGTGTGTGAAAGGTCTTTGTTTGAATCATGTGTTGGTTGTGTCATGAGTCTCTTGCAGTGACACGCTGAGCTATGCTCCAAACACAGAATGCTGATTTGAGAAGAAAACCTCATTTAAAATGAAACTCTACTGAATAAACAGCTGATAGTTCTGATTAATCAGTAGACTGTAGAATAATATAACCATTAAGATCTGAAATCAATAATATGTGATCTCACCAGGGCCAGAAGAAGGTTCCCGCTTTCACGCCCTGTTTCTCTGCCGTGATCCAAATCTGAAAAGACAAAAAGACAAAACAGTTTAAAATATTAAACATGGATCCACTTCAAAATTTGCAACTGGGCTTTCCATGCAAACCCAAACTGAGCTTGATAATTTATTTAGTCACATGTAAAACTCATCTGCTTTACACCTTAAATATGCAGATGAGATTATAATCCCTATGTGAGCTATCCTGCTGTCTCTGCAGTGATTGGCTGAGAGCGGTGTGTGGGCGGAGTCATGACTCACGGGCTGCCCCCCCCACCAGCGGTGATTGAGCTTCTCTCGGCCTCTCAGTCGGAAGTGAGCTTTGAACACGGGATCATACATGGAGTTGCACACAATCCCATGAGACTCGGGATACAAACCCTGAGGAAAAACACGAATAAAAAAACATGTGATCTATTAAAAGGATAGTTCACTCAAAAATGAAATTCTATCCATGAAGCACATTTATGATGGATAGATGCACTTTTATGATGGATAGACGCACTTTTATGATGGACAGATGCAATTTTATGATGGATAGACGCACTTTAATGATGGATAGACGCACTTTAATGATGTATAGACGCACTTTTATGATGGATAGACGCACTTTTATGATGGATAGACGCACTTTAATGATGGATAGACGCACTTTAATGATGTATAGACGCACTTTTATGATGGATAGACGCACTTTAATGATGTATAGACGCACTTTTATGATGGACAGATGCAATTTTATGATGGATAGACGCACTTTAATGATGGATAGACGCACTTTAATGATGTATAGACGCACTTTAATGATGTATAGACGCACTTTTATGATGGATAGACGCACTTTAATGATGGATAGACGCACTTTAATGATGTATAGACGCACTTTTATGATGGATAGACGCACTTTAATGATGTATAGACGCACTTTTATGATGGACAGATGCAATTTTATGATGGATAGACGCACTTTAATGATGGATAGACGCACTTTAATGATGTATAGACGCACTTTTATGATGGATAGACGCACTTTAATGATGTATAGACGCACTTTAATGATGTATAGACGCACTTTTATGATGGATAGACGCACTTTAATGATGTATAGACGCACTTTTATGATGGATAGATGCACTTTTATGATGGATAGACGCACTTTTATGATGGATAGACGCACTTTAATGATGTATAGACGCACTTTTATGATGGATAGACGCACTTTTATGATGGATAGACGCACTTTAATGATGTATAGACGCACTTTTATGATGGATAGATGCAATTTTATGATGGATAGACGCACTTTAATGATGGATAGACGCACTTTAATGATGTATAGACGCACTTTTATGATGGACAGATGCAATTTTATGATGGATAGACGCACTTTAATGATGGATAGACGCACTTTAATGATGTATAGACACACTTTGATGATGGATAGACGCACTTTTATGATGGATAGACGCACTTTAATGATGGATAGACGCACTTTAATGATGTATAGACGCACTTTTATGATGGATAGACACACTTTTATGGTGGACAGATGCACTTTTATGATGGACAGATGCACTTTTATGATGGATAGACGCACTTTTATGATGGACAGATGCACTTTTATGATTGATAGATGCACTTTTATGATGGATAGACGCACTTTTATGATGGATAGACGCACTTTTATGATGGATAGATGCACTTTTATGATGGACAGATGCACTTTTATGATGGACAGATGCACTTTTATGATGGACAGACGCACTTTTATGATGGACAGATGCACTTTTATGATGGATAGACGCACTTTTGATGGACAGATGCAATTTTATGATGGATAGATGCACTTTTATGATGGACAGATGCAATTTTATGATGGACAGACGCACTTTTATGATGGACAGATGCACATTTATGATGGATAGACGCACTTTTATGATGGACAGACGCACTTTTATGATGGACAGATGCACTTTTATGATGGATAGATGCACTTTTATGATGGACAGACGCACTTTTATGATGGACAGATGCACTTTTATGATGGATAGACGCACTTTTATGATGGACAGACGGACTTTTATGATG
>NW_027508742.1:55000-285000 GCF_051911475.1 Siphateles boraxobius | reverse complement strand
AGATGCATTAATAATGACAGTGATTTCTGTGATGACATGCTTAGTAATTTATATTAAAACAGGTTTTGGCATGACTTGTATTGTGTATGAATTGTTGTTCTGGAAAGTGAACACACTGGATAGTTCAATAGTTTGTATTTACACACCAGCTTGCGAAATCTGACCTGCAAAGCGACCCACACAGAACAAACCCAAGATTTATTACAAAACTCATCAACTAACATCTGCGACACTTCTGCCTTTGCTCGGCTCTCAGCTCGACTCGAGTCAAAGCGCATTATTACCGCAGAGAGAAAGTGTTATCATCGCAATCTTACCAGTTTTCCCACGCTCATGATTCAGTGTTAATCCTGCTGAATGATCGCTGAGCTCCGCTGCTGCTGCGCGTGCTCGTGCGTCTCTGGTGCTCGTGACCCAGCGCGCGACCCCAGACGTCTACTGCGCATGCGCCGAGAATGCGCGGGAGCTCTCGGTCTCTGAGGCGATGTGACGAATGGAGCGCTAGATTAGATTAGTTCTTTTATCGACGAAAAAGTCATCTAAAGTGCGAGAACTGATATTATTATACATTTTTCATTATTTTATATATTTAGTTAAGCGACTTTGCCGTTTGAAGGAGGTTAATCAGTGTGTTTCGGGTAAACAGAGCTGCTGTGGCATGCCGAGGATTCCCAGAAAAACTCATCAGGAAAGAGGAAGGAGCTCCAACATGCAGAGGTTTTCTTGGAAACTGTTCATCTAATCCATCTTGTAACGCAATAAAGATGAGACAGATGTGTGTTTTAACTGTCCTCAGGCGTGTGTCAGATTGACAGATTGTTTTGAAGCTGACAGCCTCTGATTGGACGATCTCAACTGGTAGAGGCTGGATTGTGTCCCAAATTACGTACTAGAGACTATATCAACTGTGTAGACATGTAGTGTATGAATTTGATAAGGTTATTATTTTGTCATTTAACATCTGTTCAGTCTGTTAGCCCCGCCCCCTCGCAACTACAGTTGAGTGGATGAAGTGACGTTTTTGGGTTTAATTAAGCGCACCATCCATCCAGGTGTTTGAAGTGCACTTTTTCTTTTTGGATTTTAAATATGAACACCGATAACAGTATAAAAAATAGCATATAGTTTGGTATAGAGTGGTACAGAGTGACCCAAAGTATGCACTTATTCACAATGTACTCATTCGTGTAGTGAAGGAAATTAATGAGGTTATTTTGTCCTTCACTGTCTGAAACCCCCCACCCCCCCCACCCCCCGCTAGCGACTGTCGAGTGCATGAACCGTCCAACATTACACACTTCGTTTTTGCCGTTAATTAAGTGCATCATCTGGTATTTAAAGTGTACTATTTCTATGTGGAATTTTCATTGTAAACACGCTACTACTCGCACTATCTATACTAAAAAAGTCATAGAATAGTGCATAAGTACGTGAATTGAGACGCTCCTTATGTTTGTAATAATGAACTAATACTTAAGTAGGCTACCTTTCACAACAACGATAACTATATTACTTTTGTTTATTATAAGCGCGTGCGAATTTGTCGTCTCCTGCTTAAAATGTACACGCTTTTTAAACTCGGGTCGATTCTGATTGGCTGTTAATGTTTTTTTTGTTCTTCAGCTGGAAGAAAAATAATTCTGAAAGTGATTCCAACAATATTGTTCGTCTGTGTTGTTATCGTTATAGTTGTAGGATGGACTGGCTATTTTCATGGAATTAGAACGATTGTTAAAACTGACATGCATTTTACATTAAATTGGATTAAAATTGTACACTGCACGCTCTTTACAGTAAGTGCACTAGTGATGCGTTCTGAACTTGTGTTGTGTTGAGAAGCTTGTGAGTCTGTTGTTGAGTTCTGGCCCGTTCTGCTGGATTCACCGGATCTTCCCGCTGCTGTTTGAAGAGCTGGAGGCAGAATGAACGTTGACCAGAGACAGGCAAATATTTACTCCGGTAAAAGTGCAAACGCAACAGATTTCCCACAAGCCAGAACCTGTAAAGATCCATACTGTTCCCGTCAGTGTGAGGTGGGCCTTTCTCTCTCTCTCTCTCTCTCTCTCTCTAGGTTGACCTCGTGATCCAGTTATATGACCTCTGAACTTCAGATTGTGTTCTTTGTGACACCCATACTGATGTCACACTGTCCTTATTCAGTTCCTCACATCTCGCCAGTTCACCAGTAAACAAACTGAACGATGGACTTTAAGCAGCTGTAGGCAAACAATAGATTTATAATGTTATGAATGGCTTTAATACTCACTGTTAGTGATTAATCTCACCAACCTGAACCAAAACACACACGAGTCTCGAGATCATCCCATCATTTCATCTGTGGATGAAGATCATTAACCGGACAAGACCAGATCTTCACCAGTGTAAAGGTATTTAAACTACATCACACTGTAAATAATCCAACTAAAAGCTTCTTCTTATAGATGTGTGTTAATGTAGAGCATAAATGCACCTAGTTGTTTTGCCTGGCCTGTTATTTCTTTAATTCATGTGTTAACCTGTAATGAGTCTGATCAAATAAAGATTGGATATTAAAATGTCACTTTAATCTGTTTCTCAGGTCCTGCCTCGGGAGAAAAGGCTCTCAGCAAAAGCCTTCAATGTACATGTGCTGTAAACTCTTTTACTTGTAGACATATTTAATTGTGTTTGTATTAGTTAACTTTATATCCTCAGCAGATTAATATGAATTGTTGTGTGTTTATGCAGGAAATGATAAAATATGATGTCAACATGGCCGATGTAAATATATACACACCTGAGAGCTACAGGACTCACTTCATCCGTGATCGGAAGTAAGTTCTTCACTGAATTCAGTGCATAACACAATCTAAAAAACACTGGATTAAAAACGACCTAATTTGGGTTGTTTTCAACCCATGGGCGGGGTAAATGTAGGACAGAACACATGCTGGGTTAGTTTTACCCAGAAAAATGGGTTGTTCCCTTTCAAGGGAACTCGAGCTGCGTTTGAGACGCGGTGGGAACGCTCTGCGTGATTACGTCGTGAAGCACGTGTAAAATCAGTCCAATGGAAGCCCGCTACGACATAGGTGACGTCATAGACCAGGAAACTATAAAGCAACCCTGAAATCAGGCCGCGATAGCATCTGCACCTTCAGCAAGCGCTCTCTGTATATCTGTCCTTGTCTATTTATTGTTGTCTGTCAAGCCCCTTATATATATATATATATATATATCACTATGGCGAGCAAGCAAAGTTATAAACCTTGTGTTGTGCCCTGCCCTCGTTATATCACGGGTGGGGACACACATCCTATGTGTATTGCTTGTTTGGGAGTGGAGCATGCCCAGTCAGTCCTCGAGGGGGCTGACTGTGAGCATTGCTTGAGTTTGTCTATGAAAACTCTCCGCTCTCGCCGAGCGTTCTTTGAGGAGGACGGTTCGGTTCGCGCTCCCCGAGGTGCGGGTCCCGCTGCTGCCGAGGCACAGCGTCGAATTTCATCTTGGGGTTCGCAGATGGATCTAGTAGCGGGGTTTGAGACGGGCCCCGCCCTTTCTCAGCCCTTACCTACTGGATTCGGTGTCTTTGCCCAGGAAGGAGCCCGCTCTGCGGCTTCTCCTTCCCAGGCTGAGGCACCAATATTATGGCTATCCAGTTCTGAGGATCTGGATGTCGGTAGTATGGGGGATATTGAGTGTTCGCCAGCTCATACCCCTGCTGATGAGGAGCTTATGGAGATTTTATCTCGTGCTGTTACTAAATTAAATATTGAGTGGCCAGCCGATGATTTCGATGTTGAATCTAGAAAGAGTCTTTTAGATGAACGTTATTTACCATCTAGATCACGACCTCCTCGTCGGGAACTCCCGTTTTTTCCCGATCTCCACGCCGAGGTTTCGAGATCGTGGATTAAACCGGCGTCTTTCAGAGTGCATAACCCACAAACTAAGAATTATAGTAAAGTTCAAGGGATTGATCATTATGGTTATTTGACTATGCCTCGTGCTGAAGACACACTAGCGAGCTATCTCTCCCCTGAGTCTTCTTCTTCTCTGAAAGCCCCGACGTTACCCACCAAACCATTAAAAAATACATCTTTGTTGGTGGGTAAAGCGTATTCCGCAGCAGGTCAGGCCGCAGCATGTTTGCACCCTATGTCGATTCTCCAAGCGTACCAGGCTGACCTGCTGAAGGACATAGACGATAGTGAGGAAGTTAGTGCTGACGCAATTCGAGAATTGCGTCGCACGACAGATTTATCTCTCCGAGCCACCAAGGAGACGGTCAAGTCTGTTGGCCGCTCTATGGCAGCCTTGGTGGCCACGGAACGCCATTTATGGTTAAATTTATCAGAAATAAAAGATAAAGATAGATCTATTCTTCTGGACGCACCGCTGTCACCTACAAGTCTGTTCGGCGATGCTATAAATTGTGTCGTCGATAGGTTTCAAGAAAATAAGAAACAAGCGGCTGCGTTTCAGAGATTTCTTCCTCGCCGGTCTATTGTCCCCGAGGCTGCTCGTAGTATAAAGTCTGAGCAGCCTCATCCGTCTACGAGCTCCGCTCACAGAGTTCAACAAAAACAGAGCGTCGCCGCTCGGGCACCTCCTCAATCTACGGTTCCTGAGTGGCGCTCGCAGCCCAGACCTGTTAGGGGTAGACAAGATCTGAGGACTGTTATCTCTAGGAGAGCTTGGGCTAAGAAGAAGTCCTGACGCCAAGGCTATCAGGCTTCTGAGGGTGGTCCCCTCCAGGGAGGAACGGTTCCGAGGAACCGTCCCTCCTTGGCACCCTCCGGGGGGCGACTCTCCGAGGAGAGCCGCAGCGCTGCCACTTCGGTTGTTCCCTGCCGGTTTGCCACTTCAGGGCACCGAGGTGTCAGCGTCCCCGTGCAATCCTCTGAGGAGGGTTGTAGAACGGTCAGTTCGGTTGTTCCCTGCCGGTTCGCCGCTTCAGGGCGCCGAAACGATTGTTCAATCAAATCCAGAGGCCAGTCTCGAGAGACTGGTTCCCTTATCGGAATTTCTGGCAGCGTGGAAACTTCTGCCAAATATTTCTCTATGGGTCCTGCACATAATAGAAAAGGGTTACAGAATTCAGTTCGGTTCTCGTCCGCCCAGATTTCAAGGAGTCCTCCCCACGGTGGTGGACTCACAGCTGGCTCTGGTAATGGAGCAAGAAGTACTGACACTTCTTCGAAAGGGAGCTATAGAAAGGGTTTCTCCTCCCAGCAGAGAGTCAGGGTTTTACAGCCGTTACTTCATTGTTCCAAAGAAGGATGGAGGGCTGCGTCCTATTCTAGACCTGCGCCAGTTAAACAGCAGGGTTCAGAAACTCAAGTTCAGAATGCTTACACTCAAACAGATTGTATCACAACTTCAGTCCGAGGACTGGTTTGTCACAATAGACTTGAAGGACGCGTACTTCCATGTATCTATCCATCCTCATCACAGGAGGTTCCTGAGGTTCACTTTCGGGGGCGAAGCATACCAATATCGGGTTCTTCCATTTGGCCTAGGTTTATCTCCCCGCACTTTTACAAAATGCGTGGATGCAGCTCTGGCTCCGTTGAGACTCCAGGGCATCCGCGTATTAAATTACATAGACGATTGGTTGATTTTAGCTCAGTCAGAGCAGGTGGCGGTTCAGCATCGAGATGCTGTTCTGTCCCACATAAAGAGTTTGGGGTTGCGGCTAAACACCAAAAAGAGTGTGCTCCTCCCTGCTCAGAGGACCACTTTTCTAGGTGTAATTTGGGATTCGACCACAATGCAGGCACGCCTGTCTCCTGCTCGTATTTCTGCGATTCTCACAGCCGCAAAGAATGTGAAACTAGGCCAGTCACTCACTGTGAAACAGTTTCAGAGACTGTTGGGTCTCATGGCAGCTGCGTCCAACGTTATTACTTTTGGCCTTCTGTACATGAGACCCCTGCAGTGGTGGCTCAGGACCAAGGGGTTTTCTCCGAGGGGAAATCCGTTCCGCAAGATCAAGGTCACGCGGCTATGCCTTCGTGCCTTGGCCTTGTGGAAGAAACCTTGGTTCCTCGCCCAGGGCCCAGTGTTGGGGGCTCCTTGTCGACGCGTCACGCTTTCGACGGATGCTTCCCTCACGGGATGGGGGGCGGTCATGAGTGGCCGCTCGGCGCAAGGTCTGTGGCAGGACCATCAATGTTCCTGGCACATAAATCGTTTAGAGTTGATGGCGGTATTTCGAGCACTCAAATATTTCCTGCCAGACCTGAGAGGCCATCACGTGTTGGTCCGCACAGACAACACTTCGGTGGTCTCCTATATCAACCATCAGGGGGGTCTGAGGTCACGTCACCTTTGCAAATTGGCCCATCAGATCCTCCTATGGGCCCAGGGGAAGTTACTGTCGCTCAAGGCGGTATATATTCCGGGGCGAATGTGGGAGCAGATATTCTGTCGAGACAGGGGCTGAGGCCCGGGGAGTGGAGACTTCACCCAGAAGTGGTGGAGTTCCTGTGGGAAAAGTTCGGTCGTGCTCAGGTAGACCTTTTCGCATCATCAGATTCAACCCATTGTCCCATGTGGTTCTCTCTAACGCACCCAGCTCCTCTCGGTCTGGATGCTATGGTGCAGGTGTGGCCGAGGCTGCACCTGTACGCCTTTCCCCCGATATCTTTGCTTCCGGGGGTTCTGGAGAGGGTTCGCCGAGAAGGGGCTCATCTGCTACTAGTAGCCCCTTATTGGCCGACCCGAGTTTGGTTCTCGGCTTGGTGTCTCTTCTGGACGGCTCCCCCTTGGAGATCCCAATCAGGGTGGACCTCCTGTCCCAGGCCGGGGGCACGATATTTCACCCTCGGCCGGAGTTGTGGAAACTGTGGGCCTGGCCTCTGAGGGGGCCAGGCTCAGGGAGACCGGTCTTTCAACCGATGTTGTAGAAACCATTCTTCAATCCAGAGCTCCTTCCACGAGAAGGCTGTATGCGCTAAAACGGAAACTTTTCACCACGTGGTGTGTTGAACGTCAGTTAGATCCTGTTAACTGCCCTGTTGGTTCAGTTCTTGATTTTCTGCAAGACCGTTTCTCGGCCAGGTTATCTCCTTCCACCCTAAAGGTTTACATGGCGGGCTATATCTGCCTACCACACCCCTCTGGGGGGTACTTCTATTGGGAGAAACCCTCTAATTACTCGCTTTCTCTGTGGTACATTGAGGTTGAGACCTGCACTGCAATCTAGAGCACCGGCTTGGGACTTGGCCATTGTACTCGAGGGTCTGGCTTTAGCTCCCTTTGAGCCCATTGAGGAGGTTTCTGAAAAGTTCCTCACTCTAAAGACTTTATTTCTCCTTGCTATCTCATCTATCAAGAGAATGGGTGATTTACATGCTCTGTCGGTTGCTCCTTCATGTCTGGAATTTGCACCTAGTATGGTGAAAGCATTTCTCTACCCCAGGCCGGGTTATATTCCTAAGGTCCCACTGAATGTTGGATGCCCAATAGTGCTGCAGGCCTTTTATCCTCCACCCTTTAATACCCCTGACCAGGAACAGCTTAACCTGTTATGTCCAGTCCGGGCTTTAGATGCCTACGTTCACAGAGCTGCCCTGTGGCGTAAATCTGAGCAACTATTTGTTTGTTTTGGGTCACTCAAGAGAGGATTCCCTGCATCTAAGCAGGTTATGAGTAAATGGATAGTCGAGGCTATTTCATTGGCTTATGAAGCGGCCGGACAGCCTTCACCTATGGCTGTGCGGGCCCATTCTACTCGGAGTATGGCGGACTCTATGGCCTTAATTTCGGGAGTTTCCCTTCTTGACGTATGTAATGCGGCAGGATGGTCCTCTCCGCATACATTTGTCAGGTTTTATGACCTTGACCTCTCCACTCCTGGGGCGAGGTTGCTTGCTTCTTAGTGTGCGCAGGACCTCACACAGAACGGGCATTTGTCATTATGGCGTAGTGGGTATAGGGTTCCCACCGCGTCTCAAACGCAGCTCGAGTTCCCTTGAAAGGGAACGTCTCAGGTTACGTATGTAACCCTGGTTCCCTGATAGGGAACGAGACGCTGCGTTTGCCTGCCATACTTCCTGCATGCCCTGATCGACTTGCTTAAGGTTTTTCAGATGCTATCGCGGTCTGATTTCAGGGTTGCTTTATAGTTTCCTGGTCTATGACGTCACCTATGTCGTAGCGGGCTTCCATTGGACTGATTTTACACGTGCTTCACGACGTAATCACGCAGAGCGTTCCCACCGCATCTCAAACGCAGCGTCTCGTTCCCTATCAGGGAACCAGGGTTACATACGTAACCTGAGACGTTTATTTAACTCATCATACTGGGTTGATTCATTTTTACTAAAGTACTATTTATTTTATTTGACTTCATACATGAATTAATGTTTACGGGTTAACTTAAATCCTCTAAACTTAAAAAAAAAATACACCACACAATCTCTGGTTTGCAGGATAATTCCTTTATTTTGATCATATTTTACAGTATAGCATATTTTAGATAGTTTTGAATACATATTGGATATTTAAGCTCGTTTAACTAATATTAGAAGTAAAAATGAATCATTTAGAAGTAATTGAAGTGTAATGGACCTGTCTCTGTTGTCTTGTTTCCAGCGTAACAGCGCTGAATCTCGTGCCGGTCTTGTATTATGTATCAAATTTAATGCAAGGCATCGGGCGTTTCCATCACGTGAAAATACAGATGCAACACTCGTTCAGGAGACTCACATCACGACCCTGTATGTTGCTTTGCATAAAATGAAACTATATACTTTATAGTATATATTGGTTTATTCAAATCATCACTTTTTTCTTTTCTTAAAACTATATGTTCTTCTAATTAGGGACCACAATGGTATTTCATTTAATGATCTATGTAGAAAACATATAGTTGTATACATCTTCTCTTTTCTGGTTTTTCTTTGACATTTCTGTGTGAGATGTGACATTATACTGCATGTTACATTTTGTATAAGGCATACTGATAAATGATGCATTAGTTGTTTAATGTATTTGGCTGATTTTGGTTAATATACTTTATTAAGTGTGCTATGTTATTTGTGGGGTCAAGGGCAGGTGAGCGAGTTGATGTTTTGTATGTGTGTCTGTGTTTTTCTTATGTGGATGCTGTGTGGTTGTCTTTTGTGTCTGTACATGTATATATAGATGCAGGATCCCTTGAAAATTAGATGTTACATCTCAAGGGGCTATCCTGAAATAAAATTCAAATTCAAATCATATACAGAACAATAATGAATTTGTAGAGACAAAACATGTACATTTTTGACAGAGCTGCACTGCTCTCTCCTGAAGAGGTCACAAAAAGTCTACGATAAATAACCCAACCCCTGGGTTGTTACGTCTGACCCAGGAGCTGGATTACACAAAACTACCCAAACATTGAACAAATAACGCAAACATTTACCCAAAAGGCTGAACCCAGGATTTGGGTAGAAAAACTAACCCAAGAGTTATTTTTTTAGAGTGTATGACAGAACGGGGATTCAGAGTGAACCGTTGTCTAATCTCGGTCAAAGTGACTGTAGTTCCGGCTGCGGTTCGAACAGCTCAATAATGTCACCAATCAGTGTCCAGAACACTAGAGCTTTGATAGATCTGCTGCTGTTCGATCACTGATGCACATTCACACTCAATCACACCAATGAGTCTCTGTTCAATGGATATAAAGACACTTTCTGCAAATATAGATATGTAAATATAACGTGTTGATTTGTGTGATGATGCTGACGTGGAGCTGTGGAGTGTTTTCCAGATCAGGGAAATCTGTATTCCTCATGATTCAAGCTCTGCCTGTATTTCAGATCCACCAGCAGAGGGCAGTGATGATATCACATGCAGCGCTGAGGAGTCTGGGAAATAAACCAGTTACTCACCACTGCTCTAACCTGTCATGAGGCGTTGTTTCCATGACGACCGAAGCATTACTACCCGTCTCAACCAATCACAGGATATAATTAACCGACAATGTTACATCAAACATAGTTACTAGTGTCGTTTTACAATGATATAAAACTGCTGATTTGTTTGCTGTGAGATTATATAGGCCTCAAGTGTAAAAATGATTTTTATTTGATATTTTCAAACTTTTATTGGAAATGTGTTTCTCAGATGAGTTTTTCCCCCTGACGTCAGATGTGTTTCTGTTTCCTATAAAGTAACGCCCTGATTCTTCTAAACATGTTTGACTGATGATGATGTACAGAATCTGTGCTGAGAATCAGGTTTGATCTGATAAGAGGAACACAAGCTCATCTGTGGATAATAGATGACGCGGGGTGACTCAGTCAGTGTTGGGTCGTTCAGGTGTTTGAGCTCAGTCATGTTCTCAGTAACTCATCTCTACATGGACGTCTCTGTGCTCAGGGTCAGTCACGCTCAAACACAAAACATCCTTTAGTAACACCTTCACTACATATTAGCATCTTACAGATATAGCCTGAAGTGAACATAAGTACATGTGTGGCGCTGGCCCAGTGACAGCTGTTGTTACCCAAAACTACAACATCTTTCTGAGAGTGTGATGTAATAATATTTAATCTTACTAAAATGACTAGAATAACCAGCCCTATTTATTACAGTCCTGTACCTCGAGTCGCTACTCAGAATTCAGTGCAGAATGACACGTAACCCTATAAAGCTAGTGTTTTATATTCAATACATGAACTTCTCTAAATGATCAACTCTTCACTGATGAACCTCAGTACTCTCATACCTTCCTTTACACTCTTTTATCAAGTTAAAGTCAAATCACTGATTTGATCAAGTAAATGTAAGAATAACTGATATTGTTAGTAATATTTCAACTGGACTGAAGCAGCTTTACTCGATTATCATTTATTACAAAAATCAGGTTTTGTTGTAGCCGTTTGTCTATTATAACTGTTGTATTGGAGTTTATTTATTATAAGTTATGTATTTGTTTATTATTATTATTATTATATAGTATGTGCATATTTATATTTGTATTCATGTACTTATGTTCTTACTTCATGTACTTGTACTCATGTACTTAGATAATTATCATGCACCGGTCGGGTTATGAATGTATACGTATGCCGGAGGAGGAAGTGAACAAAGAACAAATGTGTGGATTTGGGAATGTTGGTTACTCAGTTTTTTTTATCACTTTGTTAAAGTTGATTTTTTTCGTTTCTTGAAAATAGGAACTTAATTTAGAAATGTTCGGAAAATAAAGCATTTGAATTTAAGACTGCGTTTGGAGTGCGTGCAAAACAGCTAATGATGGTTCCCTGAATCCACGGCCAACATCGAAAGGCTGACAGGTTTATTTTTCCATCTCAATCATCATTGCATTATATGTTTTAATTTTTATATGTTTCTTTGATCATAAAAATAAGCATTTAAATATAATTTTACTAAGACAGTATTGGTAGATATTGACCAGTCTCTTATATCAGCAGATTATGATAAACGTCCCGGGTTACGTATGTAACCCAACGAGACGCTGCGTGAAACGCTGCGGGAACGCCTCTAGCGTTGTGCGCCATGAAGCACGTATGGAATCAGCCCAATGGCGAGACGGAACGTCACGAGTGACGACATCGACCAGGAAACTATAAAGCACACCCCTGAACACAATGGCGACAGCTTCTGGAAAAAGTCTGAAGCAAGTCGATCAAGGGAATGCCGGCAGTATGGCAACGACACGCAGTGTCTCGTTCCTTCAGGGAACTAGGGTTACATACGTACATCCCTTTCAGGAACGTCGAGCTGGGTGAAACGCTGCGGGAACGCTAATACCCTTGTCGCCATAAGAGCAAGTGACCGACTGTGTGAATCAAAGATTAAATTCAGCCGAAAGCACCTGCGCCCCAGGGGTGGAGCTGAGGTCTAGGTCATAAAACCTGACGAAAGTATGCGGTGAGGACCAGCCTGCCGCATCACAAACGTCCTGGAGGGAGACTCCTGACAATAAGGCTGTGGAAGCCGCCATACTCCTGGTAGAGTGAGCTCGGACAGCCAAAGGTGAAGGCTGACCAACCGACTCATAGGCAAGTGAGATGGCCTCAACCACCCACTTGCTCATCCTCTGCTTAGACACTGGGGACCCCTTCTTAGGTGGTCCAAAACAAACGAACAGCTGTTCTGATTTTCTCCACAGGGCAGCTCTGTGACGTAAGCATCTAAAGCCCGAACAGGGCAGAGCAGATTAAGTTTTTCCTGATCAGATGATGTAAAAGGAGGAGGACAGAAGGCCTGCAGAACTATAGGTCTGGCCACATTGGTAGGAACCTTAGGGACATAACCTGGCCTGGGGTGGAGAAAAGCCTTCACCATCCCAGGTGAAAACTCCAAACACGAAGGAGCAACCGAGAGAGCCTGAATATCTCCGATTCTCTTAAGAGAAGAAATGGCAAGGAGAAAAATAGTCTTCAAAGTAATAAACTTATCAGCAACTTCTTCAATAGGCTCAAAGGGAGCTAGGGAAAGACCTTCTAGGGCGATAGCTAAGTCCCATGCTGGCACCCTCGTGCGGACTACAGGCCTCAGCCTCAAAGTACCACGAAGAAAGCGAGTTATAAATGGGTGTCTCCCCAGAGAGTCTCCACTGAAAGGGACATGGTAAGCAGCAAGTGCCGCCACATACACCTTTAGTGTGGAGGGGGATAGCCCTGAGGAGAAACGCTCCTGAAGGAACTCCAGCACTGCACCCACTGGGCAGTTAACTGGGTCCAACTGGTGTTCTCCACACCAAGAAGTGAAGAGCCTCCACTTCAAGGCATATAACCTCCTCGTGGAAGGAGCTCTGGAATGAAGGATGGTCTCAACAACCTCGGTTGAGAGACCAGCCCCTACGAGCTGGGCCCCCTCAGAGGCCAAGCCCATAGCTTCCACAACTCTGGGCGGGGGTGAAGTATCAACCCGCTCGCCTGAGAGAGAAGGTCCCTCCTGATCGGAATCTCCAGAGGAGAGCCGTCTAGAAGAGACACTAGGTCCGTGAACCATACTCGGGCCGGCCAAAACGGGGCTACCAATAATAGACTGACCCCGTCCCGGCGAACCCTCTCCAGAACTTCTGGGAGCAGAGCAATCGGGGGAAAGGCGTCCTCGGACCTGATTTGTGACACGATTTGCTTTAGCGTACGCATCTTGAATTTGAGCTTGGCTACAGCACGATTTAATAGGCGCACCGCCAGGGGACGACTGGTCCGACTGCTCTAAACCCCTCCTCAGAGGGGGCGAGCGTCCCTCGGGAAAGCGCTCGCTGGGCCCGTCTGCGCCCCGACACGAAGGCGGGGTTGGCAGAAGGGACCCCTGAGGGCACCGTGAGAGAACGGGCACCGTCTGAAGCGGAGAACACCTCCCTCTCACGGTGGGGACCACCCTCAGCATCCTGACACCAGTGGCGTCAGGACTTCTTAGACAAAGCCTTCCTAGCCATAATGACTGTCCTCAGATCAGTCTTACCACTAGAAGGCTTCGCCTGAGACTATCGCGTCTGTTCCCACTGTTTAGAAGGGGGGCCACGAGACGCGACACTCTGCCTTTGTTGCGCCCTATGTGAGGAGCTAGTCGACGGCTTGGTCTGCCCTCGCCCAGCAGACCCTGGGACATGAACTTTAAGTGGGAGGAATTTTTGAAAAGCTGCAGCTTGTTTCTTTTCTTCCTGAAATTTATCTATGACCGTGTTTACCGCGTCACCGAATAAACCAGATGGAGAAAGTGGAGCATCCAAAAGAAAAGCTTTCTCTTCATCCTTCATATCAGACAGATTAAGCCACAAGTGTCTCTCTGCGGCCACCAGGGCTGCCATAGAACGGCCGATTAGTTTAGCCGATTCCCTGGTGGCACGCAGAGATAAATCTGCAGCCTGACGCAGTTCTCGAACCACGTCAGTGCTGACCTCCTCACTCTCACTCATATCTTTTAAAAGATCGGCTTGGTATGACTGCAATATTGACATCGTGTGCAGACACGCCAAAGCCTGACCGGCCGCCGAATAAGCCTTACCCACCAGAGCCGAAGTATTTCTGAGAAGCTTGGTGGGTAAAGCTGGTTTCTTAAGAGACGAGGAAGACTCAGCAGAAAGATGGCTAGCTAGAGTCTCCTCCGCCTTGGGCATCGCCCCATAACCATATAACTTAGCCCCCGATATATTAGAATATGTGGAAGTCTGGGGGCTAAACACGATAAGAGGCGGGTCTCTTCCACGACCTCGACACCTCGGTGTGGAGATCGGGAAGAAACGGAAGGCACCGCCGTGGAGGCTGAAAGCGGGAAGGCAAAAATCGTTCGTCAAGCTTGCTTTTAGAAACATATTCCTGCCTAACAGCTGGCCACTCAATGCTTAGTTTTGATACAGCACAAGTGAGCACCTCCAAAAGCTCCTCATGTTCAGGGGAATGAGGTGACGAGTCCTCAACATCCCCTGTCTCAATACTGACAACATCCAGCTCCTCAGAACTGGATAGCTGCAGTATTGGTGCCTCAGCCTGGGGGGAAGAAACCGCAATGCGTGCTTCCACACCCGGAACTGAGGCACTGGAACTGGCAGGTAAAGGCTGAGATAAGGCAGAGCCCGTCTCAAACCCCGCTGACAGATCCATTTGCGATCCCCACGACAGGCGCCGCCGCTCTGCCTCGACAGAAGCGGGACCCGAGCCGTGGGGAGCGCGAACCGAACCACTCTCCTCGAAGAGTGATCGGCGGGAGCGGAGCGTTCTTAATGGAAAACGCTCGCAATGCTCACAATCACCCCCCTCGAGAGCTGACTGGGCATGCTTCACTCCCAAACAAACAACACACAGATCGTGTGTATCCCCACCCATGAGGAAACGAGTACAGGGGGGAACACACTTTCTGTATTGCTGCTCGCTCGTCATACTGATATATGTGAATATATATATATATATTTTTTTTAAGTGAAAAACTCCTGCCTAGCAATCACTAACAACAGACAAAAACACAGGGACAGATTGACACACAGAGCGCTTGCTGAAGACAACAGAAGCTGTCGCCATTGTGTTCAGGGGTTTGCTTTATAGTTTCCTGGTCGATGGCGTCACTCGTGACGTTCCGTCTCGCCATTGGGCTGATTCCATACGTGCTTCATGACGCACAACGCTAGAGGCGTTCCCGCAGCGTTTCACGCAGCTCGACGTTCCTGAAAGGGAACCACAGATTCTTTCCATCATCATCATCATCAGTCAAATATGTTCATAAGAATTGGAGTTTAGCTATAGAGTATATCAGACTATAGAGTATATCAGAGTATAGAGTATATCAGACTATAGGGCATATCAGAGTATAGAGTATATCAGAGTGTCACGTGTAGGAGAGAGGACCCAAAAGCAAAGGGCAGTTAGACAAAGTTTAATAGTTCAGGCAAAATAACACAGGTGGCACATAAGGCGAATAAATCCAACTGAAGAAAGTCTCATCCAAAGGAAAACGGAAAGTCTTTCAGTAATAGAACAGAAATGTACGGTCAGGACCGGCAACGGGAAATCCCCGGAGGATGAGACAGGCTGGGTCCGTAGAGAGCACGGGAACGCCAATCCTTGACCACTCACGTTAGCTGAAGAAGTAACAAAGCAGAGACGAGGTAATACGGTAGACAGATTGAGGCACGCACCAGACGGGACACGACACGACAGGGCTTGGTTCAGCAGGCACACAGGTACGTAACATATGGCAATAATCTGACAAAGAACAAAAGACAGGGAAGACTAGAAATAGAGAGTCTAATCAGAGAAAGTGGGAACCAGCTGTGGAGGAGAAGAGGGAGAGTGATGAGGTGATGAGAGACAGCTGAGAGCGGCAGAGATAATGAATGGGAATGTGTGTGTGTAAATGGATGTAATAAAGAGTGTGACCAGGAGAGGGTGGTAGAGTGTAAGAGGAGGATACCGGGATCAAGACAGTACCCCCCCCTCAAGGAGCGCCTCCTGGCGCAACGGAGGAGGAGGACTGGCGGGAGCGGTAGAAGTCATCGATCAACGAGTGGTCCACGACGTCCCGGGAGGGAATCCAACTTCTCTCCTCAGGACCGTATCCTTCCCAATCAACCAGAAACTGATGACCCCGACCCCGGGGGTGCACGTCAAGAAGTTTGCGAACCCTGTAGATGGGAGCGCCTTCAACGCGGATAGGGGTAGTGACAGGACGGGGAGGAACACGAGTAACGGGTTTAATACATGACACGTGAAAAACCGGGTGAACGCGTCGAAGATTGGCAGACAATTTGAGTCTGACTGAGACAGGACTGAGTATCTTAAGGACGCGGAAAGGCCCGATGAATTTAGGGGCCAGTTTACGCGAAGAGGATTGGAGAGGAAGATTAAGGGTGGAAAGCCAAACCCTCTGCCCAACGGAATAACGGGGGCTTTTGACACGACGTCTATTAGCGGCCCGCCGGGTGTGAGCACGAGACTTCAATAGAGCGGACCTGACCCCTCTCCAAGTACGCTTAGCACGTTGAATGAAGGCTTGTACGGACGGCATCTTAGAGTCTGTATCTTGTGACGAAAAAAGCGGAGGCTGGTAGCAGAGACAACACTGAAAAGGGGATAGACCCGTGGCAGAAGACGGAGCGGAATTAAGTGCGTACTCCGCCCAGGGGAGCTGTTCTGACCAGGAAGCCGGATTGCGGAAGGCGAGGCTACGGAGAATGCGACCGATTATCTGGTTTGCTCGTTCGGCTTGGCCATTGGTCTGTGAGTGAAAGCCGGAGGAGAGACTAGCCGACGCTCCAATAAGGCGACAAAACTCCCTCCAGAACAGGGAAGAGAACTGGGGACCCCTATCGGAAACGACGTCGGAGGGAAGACCATGTATCTTAAAGATCTTGTCGACGACAATCTGGGCGGTCTCCCTAGCAGACGGGAGTTTAGGTAAAGGAATAAAGCGGGCGGTCCTAGAAAAACGATCAACAACAGTAAGTATCACGGTGTTCCCCTCAGAGGAGGGGAGACCCGTGATAAAGTCCATGGCGACGTGAGACCATGGGCGAGACGGTAACGGAAGGGGACGCAGCAACCCGGCCGGGGGAGAATTACCAGATTTAGTCTGAGCGCAAACGGCACACGAAGCGACGAAACGGCGAATGTCGCGCTCACGAGAGGGCCACCAGAATCTTTGGCGGACCGCGGCGAGCGTGCCCCTAACGCCGGGATGGGCAAACAGTTTGGATGAATGGCCCCACTGAAAGACCGCGAGACGAGCAGAAGGAGGAACGTACAAAAGACCCTTAGGACAAAGACGAGGAGTAACGGCGTGGGCCAGAGAGCGCTTGACCAAACGTTCTATTCCCCAGACAGCTGCACCCACCACCACGCCCTGAGGAAGGATCTCCTCCTTATTGGGAACAACCTCTGGGGAAGCAAACTGTCGCGAAAGAGCATCAGGCTTGAGGTTCTTAGACCCGGGGCGGAAGGAGATGGAAAAATCGAAACGCGTAAAGAAAAGTGCCCAACGAGCCTGACGAGCGCAGAGCCTCTTCGCGGAACGAATGTACTCTAAATTTCTATGGTCCGTCCAGACAACGAACAGGACTGAGGCACCCTCAAGCCAGTGACGCCATTCTCCGAGAGCTAAACGGATGGCCAATAACTCGCGATTGCCAACATCATAATTTCGTTCGGCGGGCGAAAGACGATGCGAAAAGTAGGCGCAGGGATGAACCTTCTCATCAGAAGATGAGCGTTGGGAGAGAATAGCTCCAACGCCCACCTCTGATGCATCAACTTCAACAATGAACTGTCTAGAGATATCAGGAGTTCGTAAGATCGGGGCGGAGGAAAAAAGGGACTTGAGGCGATCAAAAGCTGTCTGAGCCCCCTCCGACCAGGAAAATCGGACCCTGGCGGACGTGAGGGCAGAGAGAGGGGCGGCGATCTGACTAAAGTTACGGATAAACCGACGATAAAAATTTGCAAAGCCTAAAAAATGTTGAAGAGCAACGCGCGACTCAGGCACTGGCCATTCCGTGACCGCACGGACCTTGGAGGAATCCATGCTAACGCCCTCAGCGGAAATTACCGAACCAAGAAATGAGATGGATTGCGCGTGGAAGGTACATTTCTCGGCCTTAACAAACAGTCGGTTCTCGAGGAGACGTTGGAGAACTTGTCGAACGTGTAGAGTGTGTACTTGGAGAGAGGGAGAGAAAATTAAAATATCGTCAAGGTAGACAAAAATGAAAATGTTCAACATGTCTCTGAGCACGTCGTTAACTAACGCCTGGAACACGGCGGGAGCGTTGACCAGCCCGAAAGGAAGACGCGATATTCAAAGTGTCCTAAGGGGGTGTTAAACGCCGTCTTCCACTCGTCCCCCTCCCTAATGCGGACAAGGTGGTAAGCATTACGAAGATCTAGTTTAGAAAAGATCTTGGCCCCCTGCAAGATTTCGAAGGCAGAAGACATGAGAGGCAAGGGATAACGGTTCTTGACCGTGATGTCATTCAAGCCTCGATAATCTATGCAGGGGCGTAATGAACCATCCTTCTTTTTAACGAAGAAAAAACCCGCACCGGCAGGGGAGGAGGAAGACACAATGGTACCAGCTTCGAGCGAGTCAGAAAGATACTTCTCTATAGCTTCGCGTTCGGGGGCGGAGAGAGAGTAAAGTCTACCCCGGGGAGGGGTGGTGCCAGGAAGGAGGTCGATAGCGCAGTCATACGGTCGATGGGGAGGAAGAGAAGTGGCCCTGGAACGACTGAAGACCGCTCGAAGATCATGGTACTCCCGCGGGACCCCGGACAAATCACCCGGCTCCTCCTGAAAGACAGAGACAGAAGAGACAGGAGGGACAGCAGACATCAAACACTTGACATGACACGACAAATTCCATGAAAGAATTGAACCTCTAGACCAGTTAATCTGAGGATTATGCTCGACTAACCAGGGATGTCCTAAAACAACAGGGTTAAAAGGAGAATGCAAAACTAGAAAAGAAATTGTCTCTTGATGATTGCCAGAGATGGTGAGACTCACCGGAGCAGTGGCAAAGCGCACTCTAGAGAGGATACTACCATCAAGGGCGTGGACAGGGGTGGAGTCTTTACGTTCAATGAGGGCAATCCCCTGTTCTCGAGCCCAAGTCTCATCCACAAAATTTCCCTCGGCTCCCGAATCGATCAAAACCGGACAGGAGGTGGAAAACCCTGCCCAGCGGAGAAGAGCAGAGAAAGTAGTGCGTGCGCGTGACGGAGGGTCTAGGGTTGAAGCGCTCACCAGCAACCCTCTCTCTACTGGTGAGCTTTGGCTTTTACCGGGCAGGAGGCGACACGATGGGAGGCGGAAGCGCAGTACATGCAGAGACGAGCCGTTATACGGCGCTGGCGTTCGGCCGCGGAGATTCGTAAACCACCCAGCTGCATCGGCTCGGAGTCAGTGAAAGGCAGCGGTGTAGAAGAGCGAGCCGGGGTAGAGAAAAGTGCCCTCTCAAGGCTGCGGCTGCGGCGGCGCATGTCGAAGCGCCTCTCCACACGAATGGCCATATCAATAAGAGGATCCAGTCGAGTGGGTGACTCACGGGCGAGGATCTCATCCTTTATGTCAGCATTGAGCCCTTCGAGGAAACGGGCTACTAAGGCAGGCTCGTTCCAGTCACATGAAGCAGATAAGGTACGAAATTCAATCGAAAAATCTGCTGCTGACCTTCTCCCTTGACGAAGCGTAGACAAAAGACGGGAAGCCTCCGCTCCGAATGCAGAACGGTCAAAAACCCGCAGCATCTCCTCCTTGAAGAAGGAATAACGGCTGAGACAGTCAGCCTCCGAACTCCACACAGCTGTTCCCCACTCCCGCGCCCGGCCAGCCAGCAAGGAGATGACGAAGGCGATGCGAGAGCGATCCTCAGCGTATGTGGAAGTCAGTAGTGAAAAGACAACCTCACACTGAGTCAAAAAGGATCTACATTCCTTGGGCTCACCGGAATAGCACGGCGGGTTGTTCCCTCTCGGCTCAGGCGTGTCACGGCTTCTAGAGGTGGAGGATTCCACTCGGAGGTGATGAAGCTGTTGTTCATGCGAGTAGCAAGAGAATCCATGGCATGGTGAGGAATCCTCATGACGGCCCAGCATAGCTCCCTGGATCTCAAGTGCAGATTGAAGAGGACTCTCCCTTGCTGGGTCCATTTCTTGTCAGATTATTCTGTCACGTGTAGGAGAGAGGACCCAAAAGCAAAGGGCAGTTAGACAAAGTTTAATAGTTCAGGCAAAATAACACAGGTGGCACATAAGGCGAATAAATCCAACTGAAGAAAGTCTCATCCAAAGGAAAACGGAAAGTCTTTCAGTAATAGAACAGAAATGTACGGTCAGGACCGGCAACGGGAAATCCCCGGAGGATGAGACAGGCTGGGTCCGTAGAGAGCACGGGAACGCCAATCCTTGACCACTCACGTTAGCTGAAGAAGTAACAAAGCAGAGACGAGGTAATACGGTAGACAGATTGAGGCACGCACCAGACGGGACACGACACGACAGGGCTTGGTTCAGCAGGCACACAGGTACGTAACATATGGCAATAATCTGACAAAGAACAAAAGACAGGGAAGACTAGAAATAGAGAGTCTAATCAGAGAAAGTGGGAACCAGCTGTGGAGGAGAAGAGGGAGAGTGATGAGGTGATGAGAGAAAGCTGAGAGCGGCAGAGATAATGAATGGGAATGTGTGTGTGTAAATGGATGTAATAAAGAGTGTGACCAGGAGAGGGTGGTAGAGTGTAAGAGGAGGATACCGGGATCATGACATCAGAGTATAGAGCATATTAGAGTATAGACTATATCAGAGTATAGAGTATATCAGACCATAGAGTATATTAGAGTATAGAGTATAGCAGAGTATAGGGTATATCAGAGTATAGAGTATATCAGACTATAGAGTATATTAGAGTATAGAGTATATCAGAGTATAGAGTATATCAGACTATAGAGTATATTAGAGTATAGAGTATATTAGAGTATAGAGTATATCAGAGTATAGAGTATATCAGACTATAGAGTATATCAGACTATAGAGTATATCAGAGTATAGAGTATATCAGAGTATAGAGTATATCAGACTATAGAGTATATCAGAGTATAGAGTATAACAGAGTATATAGTATATCAGACCATAGAGTATATCAGAGTATATAGTATATCAGAGTATAGAGTATATCAGAGTATAGAGTATATCAGACTATAGAGTATATCAGACTATAGAGTATATCAGAGTATAGAGTATATCAGACTATAGAGTATATTAGAGTATAGAGTATATCAGAGTATATAGTATATCAGACCATAGAATATATCAGAGTATAAAGTATATCAGAGTATAGAGTATATCAGACTATAGAGTATATCAGAGTATAGAGTATATCAGACTATAGAGTATATCAGACTATAGAGTATATCAGACTATAGAGTATATCAGAGTATAAAGTATATCAGACTATAGAGTATATCAGAGTATAGAGTATGTCAGAGTATAAAAAATATCAGAGTATAAAAAATATCAGAGTATAGAGTATATCAGAGTATAGAGTATATCAGAGCATAGAGTATATCAAAGTTTAGAGTATATCAGAGTATAGAGTATATCAGACCATAGAGTATATCAGAGTATAGAGTATATCAGAGTATAGAGTATATAAGACTATAGAGTATATCAGACTATAGAGTATATCAGAGTATTTTCTTTTTACAGCCTATTTCCACCTTAGAAACATTGCTAAGCTACGTAACATGCTATCTGTTTCTGATGCAGAAAAGTTAGTTCATGCATTCATGACCTCGAGACTAGATTACTGTAATGCTTTATTAGCTGGTTGTCCTGCATCCTCAATAAACAAGCTACAATTAGTGCAAAATGCAGCCGCTAGAGTTCTTACTAGATCAAGAAAATATGATCATATAACACCTATTTTATCATCTCTACACTGGTTACCTATTAAGTTAGGTATCAATTACAAAGTATTCCTACTGCCCTATAAAGCCCTAAATGGTTTAGCTCCTGTGTATTTAACAGACCTTCTATCGCCATACAATCCATCGCGCTCTTTAAGATCACTAAATTCGAGGCTTCTGGTCATTCCTAGGATATCTAAGTCCACTAAAGGAGGGAGGGCGTTCTCGCATTTAGCTCCTAAACTCTGGAATAGCCTTCCTGATATTGTACGAGACTCAGACTCGCTGTCCCAGTTTAAAACTAGATTAAAGACGCATCTCTTTAACCAAGCATTCACATAATGCTTAACCTTTAATACTACTGCTGAATCAGTTCGAATGCATTAACATTATGAACATCAGCTATGCTAATTATTCCCCATCTGCCTTTCTGCTGTTATCTCGGGACGCTAGTCCCGAGGTAAATAGCGTTCGTCAGCTCCAGTTTGTATCCAGCCTCTCACGGAGAATTCAGATGCCCCAACGCCTGCGATGAGACGACTCGACGCCTGTGAAGAGACGACTCAAAGCCGGCGATATGTTATGCCATAAATTAATACATGATTAACTAACTGTATTTTTCTATGTACATTTCCGAAATGCATTTTCTGTAAAGCTGCTTTGAGACAATGTGTATTGTGAAAAGCGCTATACAAATAAATTTGAATTGAATTGAATTATAGAGTATATCAGACTATAGAGTATATCAGACTATAGAGTATATCAGAGTATAGAGTATATCAGACTATAGAGTATATCAGACTATAGAGTGTATCAGAGTATAGAGTATATCAGAGTATAGAGTATATCAGAGTATAGAGTATATCAGACTATAGAGTATATCAGACTATAAAGTATATCAGACTATAGAGTATATCAGACTATAGAGTATATCAGACTATAGAGTATATCAGAGTATAAAGTATATCAGACTATAGAGTATATCAGACTATAGAGTATATCAGAGTATAGAGTATATCAGAGTATAGAGTATATCAGACTATAGAGTATATCAGACTATAGAGTATATCAGAGTATAGAGTATATCAGACTATAGAGTATATCAGACTATAGAGTATATCAGACAATAGAGTATATCAGACTATAGAGTATATCAGAGTATAGAGTATATCAGAGTATAGAGTATATCAGACTATAGAGTATATCAGAGTATAGAGTATATCAGACTATAGAGTATATCAGAGTATAGAGTATATCAGACTATAGAGTATATCAGACTATAGAGGATATCAGACTATAGAGTATATCAGAGTATAGAGTATGTCAGACTATAGAGTAGTTTCAGAGTATAGAGTATATCAGACTATAGAGTATATCCGACTATAGAGTATATCAGACTATAGAGTATATCAGACTATAGAGTATATCAGACTATAGAGTATATCAGACAATAGAGTATATCAGACTATAGAGTATATCAGACAATAGAGTATATCAGACTATAGAGTATATCAGAGTATAGAGTAAATCAGAGTATAGAGTATATCAGACTATAGAGTATATCTGAGTATAGAGTATATCAGAGAATAGAGTATATCAGAGTATAGAGTATATCAGAGTATAGAGTATATCAGACAATAGAGTATATCAGAGTATAGAGTATATCAGAGTATAGAGTATATCAGACTATAGAGTATATCAGACTATAGAGTATATCAGACAATAGAGTATATCAGACTATAGAGTATATCAGAGTATAGAGTATATCAGAGTATAGAGTATATCAGAGTATAGAGTATATCAGACAATAGAGTATATCAGACTATAGAGTATATCAGAGTATAGAGTATATCAGACAATAGAGTATATCAGAGTATAGAGTATATCAGAGTATAGAGTATATCAGAGTATAGAGTATATCAGACAATAGAGTATATCAGACTATAGAGTATATCAGAGTATAGAGTATATCAGACAATAGAGTATATCAGAGTATAGAGTATATCAGAGTATAGAGTATATCAGACTATAGAGTATATCAGACTATAGAGTATATCAGACAATAGAGTATATCAGACTATAGAGTATATCAGAGTATAGAGTATATCAGAGTATAGAGTATATCAGACAATAGAGTATATCAGACTATAGAGTATATCAGAGTATAGAGTATATCAGACAATAGAGTATATCAGAGTATAGAGTATATCAGAGTATAGAGTATATCAGACTATAGAGTATATCAGACAATAGAGTATATCAGACTATAGAGTATATCAGAGTATACAGGAGTACAGCCCGTCTTTAGTTTGGTCTCCAGCATGTTGATGAGAGATGTCTGCACTGAGATAAATAATAGAAAATCACACAAATTATTTCCACCATCATCATCATTGAAAAGTGTTTAGAAAAATGACCGTGTCACGTAAGAGTTTCATTATATACGAAAATAGAAACACACTTTATACCTGAGAAAAACCCCAATAAACCTGATTTTGATTTATGCAAGAAATGTTTTTTTGTTAATCAGTGATTCAGCAAAAGATACGCAGGAATAGTTTCTATTGAGTTCTATTGAGTTGTTGTGTGAGATTACATGTTAGCTTCACAACATGTTTTTACATTTTTTAAATAAATGTAGAGAAAGGACTAATTTTAAAGAGAGATCCAGTATAATTTCTTCATATTTCCTAGTTATCAGATGATATTTTTATTGATGATCGGATTTGCTGCTAAAGTTTTTAAGGATTTGAAATGGTTAAACATACTTCAGTTTTTGTGTTTTTACGAATTTGTTATAATGGATAAACATGAATCTGATTCATAATCCTCAGATTTGAGTTAGAACATGGTCATATTTGTGTATTTTGCTCAAATATGATTCTCAACTCGGAGTGTGTTGCATTATGGTATAAATAATTTGCTGATCATATCTCAACAAATTAGACCTGATAAAACGTCCGGTATAATTCCGGTTCACGCGGCTACGCGGAAGAGATAAAAAATTCTCAGAGCCACCAGGCACTGTTTTATGCAAATGAACGGCCGGATCGCATTAAAGGTTTTACAATGACACAAAACCACTGATGTGTTTTGCTGTGAGAGTATTCAGGCCTTTTTATTTTTAGAGTATTTTTATTTGATATTTTCAAACTTTTATTGGAAATTTGGTTCTCAAATGAGTTTTTTCCTGCATACAGCGGCAAAACTTTCTTCCACTGATCATCTCTGGCAGTATACTCCCATCACAGGTGTGTTAATGTGTGTTTCTCACGTCAGATGTGTTTCTGTTTGCTATAAAGTAGCGCCCTGATTCTCCACATAAACATATTTGACTGATGACGATGATAATGATGATGATGATGATGTACAGAATTTGTGCTGAGAATCAGGTTTGATCAGTTAAGAGGAAAACACAAACTCTTCAGTGATGGGGTTGGATTCACTGGTCTGATTAATTTTAATGCACTTTCTCTAGATTGTCACTGCAAGTAACATTATGATGGACATCCCTGTAGTAATCAGCCACTCAAAATAGACTCTTACAGCAGCCCGTCGTGTGTCTAAGGAGAGATGTGCTGTTACTGAGTGATCAGACCTGGACAACAAGAAAACATGAATAAAATACCACAGATTTTTTCATCATCATAATTAGTGAAACATGTTTAGAAGAATTGGCGTTTCAGAGTTTCATTTTATAGGAAACAGAAACACACTTCATACCTGTGACGTCTTGAGACAAACACAAAAAACCTGATTAAGATTTACTATTTACTTTTAAAAAATGTTTAGTGAATGTAAGAAATGCGTTCTAACATTTTTGTCACATCATGCACTGTGCAAATAATGTACCTTGTCTTGTTTTCCAGTACAAATATCTAGACATTCTTAAATCAAGATACATTTACTGGAGAAGCAGAGATTGTCCTTTTCTGTCTAATGCAACCAGATTTCATAATTGGTCAGGATTTTAAAACTCCTGTAGTCTGTGTCAAGTCAAGTCACCTTTATTTATATAGCGCTTTTTACAATACAGATTGTTTCAAAGCAGCTTTACAGAGATAACAGGAAAATAATGTTGTAATAATATCGTTAAATATAAAATTAAATGTCCCCAACGAAGCAAGCCAAAAGCCAATGACGACAAAGGCGACAGTGAAGGAAGTCAAACTCCATCAGTGACAGAATGGAGAAAATTCTCAGTCTCAGTCCTCCTCTGGCCAATGAACAAACAGTGTATGATTATGATTTAGGCAGCATTATAGGTCAGAGGTCAGATTGGATCAGAACTTTCACAATATTTAAGTTCTGAGCCCAGCTTAAAGTCTGTACAGGAAACAGAAATAATTTGTTCGCCTCTAGTTAAGCCAGCTATATTACTATAGAGCTTTATACAATATAGATTGTTTCAAAGCTTTACAGTAATAGACAGGAAAATAACAGTATCAATGATGCAAAAAGACTTCAATTTGGCTTTAAATTAGCTCTAAAAAGAAGAAAAGTTTCTTTGGAATTCTTTTCCAAAAGAACTCCAGTTCTCTTTCTGGAACGGACTCTGGAAGTTCTCTATCTGGAACAGACTCTGGAATTTCTCTTTCTGGAACGGACTCTGGATTTTCTCTTTATCGAACAGACTCTGGAATTTCTCTTTCTGGAACGGACTCTGGAATTTCTCTTTCTGGAACAGACTCTGGAATTTCTCTTTCTGGAACGGACTCTGGATTTTCTCTTTATCAAACAGACTCTGGAATTTCTCTTTCTGGAACAGACTCTGGAATTTCTCTTTCTGGAACGGACTCTGGATTTTCTCTTTATCAAACAGACTCTGGAATTTCTCTTTCTGGAACGGACTCTGGAAATTCTCTTTCTGGAACGGACTCTGGATTTTCTCTTTCTGGAACGGACTCTGGAATCTCTCTCTGGCTGAAATGAAACAGGCTGGGAAATCAGTAAGGGCCTCAGTGGCCATATCAGGGCAAGTAGGGATTTCTATGGTGACCTCCCTGGTCATATCTGGACAGTTAGGGAGTTCAGTGCAGGCCTTCGTGTCCATAGTGGAGCCATCAGGGGACACAGAGAGCTCAGAAACAGCCCCTATGGATGTTGCCACTTCGGGGAATCAGAAAAGTTGTCTGCAGCCCAACATACTAATCTTTTTTACCCGAGACGGATCCGGTGGCGGGTATGAAGCCTGAAAACTGGTGTGACGGCCATGACGTGATGAGGCATGATGAGCACTGTGGGATTACAGGGCTCCTCATCTGCAATTCACACTGTAAATGGAGAGCCGCTCAACAATAGAGCATAGACCAAGTACTGAGTTTAGGGTCCAGTTGGAATTACCTAAAATTAGAGTCCAAGCCACTCCAAAAACAGTCCATCAGTTGCACGTCATCCCACGAACCCATATGGCTATAACTGAGGAACTCTTCTACAAAATACTCCATTGGATGTCCATCTTGATAAATGGAGCATAGTTTTCCTCTGCTAGGCTACTTTCTGTTAGGTAATCTATACCTTTCAATTTTTTGTTAGTCTTGTGTTAGCAATGTTAACACAAGAAAAAGAACACAGTGGCAATGAGGGACAGGTGAAACTAATAAATTAGACAATGAAACAATGAATGGTATATGATGTTACAGCAAACATTCATAGTGACTAAGTAGTATGCCACAAAACCGTTTCATTTCTATATATAGGCCTCAAATGCTTTGTTTTGTTTTAATTTGATATAGTCAAACAATAATAAATAAATGCCCATCACAGGCGTGTTAATGTGTATGTTTCTCAAGAGGCCGCTGGTGCGATGTGTGACGCCCTGATTCAAACATTTTTGACTGATGACGAAATGAATTACCAGACCTGTTCATTACAGTTCCTCAAGAAAGGTACTCTACATTTAATGGAAAATAACACTAAAAAAACTTACTGCAAAGTTTATCTCTAAATCCAGTCACATGATTATGACACACTGAATTAAAATCAACATTTCCAGAATTCAGAGTGACTGCAGTGTTTGTCTGTTCATTTCACAACGAAACTGAGAGCCCAAACCATACACCAGAGTTTATTCCCATCAGACAAACATAAAAGATTCAGAGTCTGATTTTAGAGATGCAGCAACTAATGGAAGTGATGAGGAATACAGTATGTATTTTCTAAATTTTTTGTTGTTAGTTAAATTTTCTTTAAATATGTCTTGAAGTAAATCCACATCACAGCTATGTTATGTTAGAGTATACAGTGGACATGGATAGCTATGAATCAGATTTGTGATTGTGAACATTGAAGACTGAACGTGAACATGATCAGATTTGTAGCTTTAGCACCATTGTGATTGTGCATACAAACAATTTACTGGGTTTGTCCTTTTTTGGTTTTGTGTTCAGAAGCGGAAAGAAAGTTCTCAAGGCATTTACTTTGAATAAAAATTAAATGAATCAATGACACGCGCAGGGAAGTGCAGTCAGTCTTCCTCCCTTCTGGCGTTGTTTATCACCCTACGTAAGTGAATCAAGATTAACAGCATTCTTTGGTTTGTCAGCACCAATGGAACTGGTATTAGAAATCCCAAAACCTGAAAGGGTGTGGCATAATCACACTATAAAGAGCAAAGCCCAGACGACTAAACTTTGAATGCAAAAAAAAGCAAAATTATTGTGACTTCTAAAGCAACTAAACAGCCCAAATAAATTGAATTGTAAAGTATTCAACGAAAAAAAAGTTTTAAGAGAACAATCTACCCGGGGCAGGAGCACGAGCACTCTTCCAGCGCCAGTGGAAACAGACTCGACGGTTCCATAGATTGAGAGTGAGGATACTGTAGGCCGACATACAGACCTTCTCCATCAGAGACACGAGTCAGTGTTAGTGTTGGAGTCAGTGTTAGTGTTAGTGTCAGTGTCAGTGTCAGTGTCAGTGTCAGTGTCGGTGTTAGTGTCGGTGTGAGTGTTAGTGTCAGTGTCAGTGTTAGTGTTAGTGTCAGTGTTAGTGTTGGTGTCAGTGTCGGTGTTAGTGTCAGTGTCGGTGTTAGTGTTAGTGTTAGTGTTAGTTTTAGTGTTAGTGTTAGTGTTAGTGTTAGTGTTAGTGTTAGTGTTAGTGTTAGTGTCAGTGTCGGTGTTAGTGTTAGTGTTAGTGTTAGTGTTAGTTTTAGTGTTAGTGTTAGTGTTAGTGTTAGTGTTAGTGTTAGTGTTAGTGTTGTTGTTGGTGTCAGTGTCAGTGTTAGTGTTGGATCAGAGTGTCTCGGGAGCTCCGGCCCCAGGCGTTTCTGGGACAGCAGTGGTGAGTAATTCTGATCTGTTTGAATTAGTTTAGGTTTATCTGACTTCTTAACCTGTTTACTGTCACATTCCCCTTTTAGAGCACAGATCTGAACTTAATTGGTTGTGATTCATGAATGCTTTACAGACCTAAGGTTTTAAAATATGAAAGTGTAAAAAAGTTATCGAAGTATGTTTACTGTTAAGCAAACATTCAAAACTAAACAATTTTTTTTACACAAAATATATAGTTTACTAAATAATGTGGTCTCTAAAATTGATAGAAAATCAAAGCCATATGTCTAATCAAGTTGTGTAAGAAAGGCACAAAGTCTCTTTTCCGGGACTGTTCTCTGCTGGTGTAATGACCTCTCGAACTCAACTTGAGTCTTTAGAACTAAAGCACCTTTTTAGTCAACACTTGACCCATTAATACTAACACTATTATATTTATATTCTATCTATATTTTTGTATTTATTAAAAGAAAAGCTTGGTACTGTCAGGACTCTGGTTTGATCATCAGCCCTTTTGTTGTGTCTGTTTTTGTGTCTTAGTTGTCAGTTTCTCTCACTCTACCATCACAACTCATTCTAATCATCTTACACACACACACACACACACACACACACACACACACACACACACACACACACACACACACACACACACACACACACACACACACACACACACACACACACACACACACACACACACACACAACACACACACTGTCTCACATTCTGCATTAATTTTCTCCACTACTTACGCTTCTCTCTTTCTTTGCTTCTCTGTCAGTGTCTTGGTTACCATCCGTTTCACTACTGTCCTAAAATCTAGTTCTAGTTGTGTAAAGCCTACTTGTCTGTTAATTTAATCTTGTTTTTTCCCTCTGATTTGTCTAGTCCCTGTTTCGGCTTGCTCACCCGGTTTTGACCCCCGGCTGCCCCTTGGATTTTGCCTCTGCAACGCCCTTTGTTTGTTGGCTTGGCTGCCATTTATATTTGTGTTTTCATCTTTTTATCCCGGCACCCTTAACAGGTACAAGTACTGGTATATGAGACTCATCAGCACTCACTTATTGTTGCCCTGTTGTTGGTTTAACTGCTTCTAATGAAATGTGAAGTGAACCTAAGAAATGTGTTTTAAAATGTATGCCACATTATGCACCGTGCAAATAATCAAACATGCGTATAAAAACATTAAAAATTAGTTGTCATAGAAATGTTTATTTGTTAATCAGTGATTCAGCAAACGATACAGACGAACAGTTTATCTATTGTTGTGTGAGACTTGTCTAATGTTTTTTTAAATGTGACTACTTACCACTTTTGTTCAGATGGTCGACGTTCAGACGGAGAGTGTGAATGATGATTTAACTTTAGAAATGAACCGTAATTCTTTACCAGAGGTGAGTTACAACTTTGATCTCTGTGAATTATTCTTGCTTTTGCTATTGTTGAATCAAAGTCCAAATTAACTTTTGCTTCACTGCAAAACATTAAGACGTAATATCTTCAATACTTTTACTTCTCCAGTAAATGTATCTTGATTTAAGTGTCTGATCTGATTAAGCTAGTTTGGACTACAGTGCGTATGATTTTTCCCCACCTCATTTCTCTTTTTCTGACTCCTGGTTTCCATTACAGAGTTCTTCACTCTCTAATCACTCTCAGTTGATTCTTCTGAAACCGATTTCTCCGTAAGTACATTTAAACTGATGCTCCTTCATCATGAGCTTGATGTTACTATTATGCTTTAAAGCAGTGAGTCTTTTTCTTCTTTTGCAAGTGTGACCCCCTTTTAAGAGAAAAATTAATGGCTGTCAAGTCAAGTCAAGTCAAATATATTTATATAGCGCTTTTCACAATACAGATTGTATCAAAGCTGCTTCACAGTATCAATCAAAACAACTTAATGTTTGTTTATTACTGGAAAAAAAGACATCCAAGTTTGGTAGAGCTGATCAATGGTATGATTGGTTAATTAATTTGAATATCCCCAACTGAGCAAGCCAAAGGCAACAGTGGCAAGGAACCGAAAAACTCCATCCAGTGACCTAATGGTGTCCTAACACCCCATCAGGTGACCCAATGGAGAAAAAAAACCTTGGGAGAACCCAGGCTCAGTCGGGGGCCAGTTCTCCTCTGGCGTTTATGAACTAGAGGCCGAATTTACAGTAACTGTAAGATAAAAAATTTATATGAATGCCTGGCTAAATAGATGCGTCTTCAGTCTAGTTTTAAACTGGGAGAGCGAGTCTGAGCAACGAACAATATCAGGAAGGCTATTCCAGAGCTTCGGAGCTAAATGTGAAAATGCTCTGCCTCCTTTGGTGGATCTGGATATCCTAGGAATGACCAGAAACCTCGAATCTAGTGATCTTAAAGAGCGCGATGGATTGTAAGGCGATAGAAGATCCGTTAAATAGACTGGAGCTAAACCATTTAGAGCTTTATAAGTCAAAAGCAATACCTTGTAATTAATACGGAACTTTATAGGTAACCAATGAAGTGATGATAAAATCGGTGTTATATGATCATATTTTCTTAATCTAGTAAGAACTCTAGCGGCTGCATTTTGGACTAACTGTAGCTTGTTTATTGAAGATGCAGGACAACCAGCTAATAAAGCATTACAGTAATCTAGTCTCGAGGTCATGAATGCATGAACTAACTTTTCTGCATCAGAGACTGATAGCATATTACGTAGCTTAGCAATGTTTCTAAGGTGGAAAAAGGCTGTTTTTGTAACATATGAAATATGCTTTTCAAAAGACAGGTTGCAGTCTAATGTAACACCCAGGTCTTTTACTGTAGCGGATAGAGTAACAGGGCATCCTACTATGTTAAAGTCGTGCTGTGAAAGGTTTTGTGGACGGTTTTTAGAACCGATAAGTATTACCTCTGTCTTGTCTGGATTTAATAAAAGAAAATTATGCGTCATCCAATCTTTTATATCTTTAACACAGTCTGTCAATTTGGATAATTTAGCGTATTCATCTGGCCGTGAGGAAATATATATTTGAGTGTCATCAGCATAACAATGGAAACTAATTCCATGTTTCCTTAGAATATTACCAAGTGGCAGCATATATATTGAGAATAATAAAGGGCCTAACACAGATCCCTGCGGCACTCCATAGTTTGCCGAAGTTATAATCGATTTTTCTCCATTTAAGTAGACGAAATGGTAGCGGTCAGATAAGTATGACCTGAACCAGCTTAATGCTTGTCCTTGAACACCAGTGTAATTTTGTAGTCGATCTAAGAGTATTGTGTGATCTATAGTATCGAACGCAGCACTAAGATCAAGTAAAACTAGTACTGAGATACAGCCTTGGTCCGAAGCTAAAAGTAAATCATTTGTGATTCTAACAAGCGCAGTTTCAGTGCTATGATGTGGCCTGAATCCAGACTGAAACTTTTCATAGATGTCGTTTTCTTGCAAGAAAGAGCCGAGTTGAGCGGACACAACTTTTTCTAATATTTTTGACATAAATGGAAGATTCGAAATGGGTCTGTAATTTGCTAGGTTATTTGGATCTAATTGTGGTTTCTTAATAAGAGGTTTTATAACTGCCAGCTTGAACGTTCTTGGAACATGACCTAAAGATAAAGATGAGTTAATAATATTGAGAAGAGGCTCTTCCACTACAGGTAACACTTCTTTCAGTAGTTCAGTTGGTATAGGATCTAATAAACATGTTGTTGTTTTAGATGAAGTGATAAGTTTATTTAACTCTTTTTGTTCTATGGTTGTAAAGCATTGTAATTGTTCTTGCGGGGTGATAATTGCGGCCGAATTATAAGGCGCGAGCAAAGATCGAACGTTTACGATTTTGATTCTGATGCTTTCAATTTTCTCGGTGAAGAAGTTCATGAAATCATTACTACTAAACTGTAACGAGGTATTTTGTTCAGACGACGTCTGTTTATTTGTTAGTCTAGCCACGGTATTAAATAAAAACCTTGGATTATTTCGGTTGTTTTCTATTAATTTGCTGAGGTGCTCAGCCCTGGCCGTTTTAAGTGCCTTTTTATAAAGTGACATACTGTCTTTCCACGCGATTCTAAAGACCTCTAAATTAGTTTTTTTCCATTTACGCTCTAAATTACGGGTTTCTCTCTTTAAAACATACGTAGTATTATTGTACCATGGTGCTATACTTTTTTCTCTGACCTTTTTTAATCTAATGGGTGCAACAATATCCAATGTTCTAGAGAGAATGTTGCTCATAGTGCTAGTTAGTTCGTCTAATTCATCTGTTTGTTTGGGTTCAGGCAGCAGCTGAGACAGATCAGATAAGCTATTTGAGAAATGATCTATGGTGGATGGACGAATTGTTCTACCTGGTCGATAACGTGGCGCAGCATGACATATTACAGCAGTGCGTAATATGCAAGTTACCAAGTAGTGGTCAGTGACATCATCACTTTGTGGAATGATATCTATATCGGTTGGATCGGTTCCATATGATATAATTAAATCGAGTGTATGATTAAGACGATGAGTTGGTCCGGTGACGTTTTGCTTGACCCCGAAGGAGTTTAATAAATCTGTAAACGCAGCCCCTAACGCATCATTTAAATTATCTACGTGTATGTTAAAATCTCCAACAATTAATGCTTTATCGACGTTGACCAAAAGATCTGATAGGCTGTGTGTAATAATTTAATTTATGTTGCCTTTAAAAGAGTTATACTGGATCGGTAACAATTGTTACAGGGCTCGACATTAACGCTTGTCTGCTTGATTTTCTTTTGTAGGGTAATTGAAAGAGAATTATACTTGCCTGACCGGACAAGAAGCCTGATTAAACAGCACTAACAAAAAATAACTAAGGAAGCATCGAAATGCGAGAATGATTCTGATTTTATTACATTCAGTGTAAATGGCTATTGATAATGGATAATGTGTTATTAACAAGGTCGCTGTCAGGGTTGTTGCAGGATGCCGAAGACGAGGACACGGGAACTGAAGTATAGTTCATTTATTTACAAACTAAACTTACAGGAACAGACAGAAACAAAGGAGACTCTAGGACTTCAAAAACACACAACCTTACATCGACGACGACCAACAAACACTGAGGGAAAACACAAGGCTTAAAAGAACTGGGACTAATGGGATGATTAACAGAACACAGGTGAAGAAACTGAACACAAACGAGGAGCGGGAAAACTAACAGGACTGAACCAAAATCACAAAGACGGGGAAAACAAGATCACAAAACTGAACTAAACACACTGAAACGTGACAGTACCTCCCCCCTCCCCGAAGGCGCGTCCTCGCGCCGTATAACATCCAAAGGGGTGGGAGGGTGGGCGCCCTGGAGGCTGACGAGGGCGTGGTGGTACAGGAACAGGAAGCTCGGGGAACCGGGGTGGAAAAGGCTGTGGACGTGGCCACGGCGGAGCAGGCTGTGGGCGTGGCCACGGCGGAGCTGTCGGACCCACGGGCGACCGGGGCGGAGCTGTCGGACCCAGGGGCGACCGGGGCGGAGCTGTCGGACCCACGGGCGACCGGGGCGGAGCTGTCGGACCCACGGGCGACCGGGGCGGAGCTGTCGGACCCACGGGCGTCCGGGGCGGAGCTGTCGGACCCTCGGGCGTCCGGGCGGGCGTCCGGGGCGGAGCTGTCAAACCCTCGGGCGTCCGGGGCGGAGCTGTCGGATCCTCGGGCGTCCGGGGCGGAGCTGTCAGACCCTCGGGCGTCCAGGGCGGAGCTGTCAGACCCTCGGGCGTCCAGGGCGGAGCTGTCGGACACTCGGGCGTCCATGGTGGAGCTGACCCTTCGGGTGGCCATGGCGGTGAGGACCCTTTGGGTGGCCATGGCGGTGAGGACCCTTCGGGTGGCCATGGCGGTGAGGACCCTTCGGGTGGGCGCCCCCCCAAAATTTTAATGGGGAAATTGACAGGAAAGGGGGGATCCGGCAGCAACGAGGTTCTTGGGCTGGGCAGGACCAGCAGTGAGGAGGGCTTTGAGCTAAGCAGGACCAGCGGCAAAGGAAACTCTGGACTGGACAGGACTGGTGCAGGATCAGTGGGCTCTGGTGCATCTGGTGCTTGATCAGTGGGCTCTGGTGCAGGATCAACGGGCTCTGGCGCAGGATCAACGGGCTCTGGCGCAGGATCAACGGGCTCTGGCGCAGGATCAACGGGCTCTGGCGCAGGATCAACGGGCTCTGGCGCAGGATCAACGGGCTCTGGCGCAGGATCAACGGATCAACGGGCTCTGGCGCAGGATCAACGGGCTCTGGCGCAGGATCAACGGGCTCTGGCGCAGGATCAACGGGCTCTGGCGCAGGATCAACGGGCTCTGGCGCAGGATCAACGGGCTCTGGCGCAGGACTGGACGGGACCAGCACATCATGGGACTCGGAACTGGACGGGACCAGCACATCATGGGACTCGGAACTGGACGGGACCAGCACATCATGGGACTCGGAACTGGACGGGGCCAGCACATCATGGGACTCGGAACTGGACGGGACCAGCACATCATGGGACTCGGAACTTGACGGGACCAGCACATCATGGGACTCGGAACTGGACGGGACCAGCACATCATGGGACTCGGAACTGGACGGGGCCAGCACATCATGGGACTCGGAACTGGACGGGGTCAGCACATCATGGGACTCGGAACTGGACGGGGCCAGCACATCATGGGACTCGGAACTGGACGGGGCCAGCACATCATGGGACTCGGAACTGGACGGGGCAAGCACATCATGGGACTCGGAACTGGACTCATGGGCCACAGCTGATGTGCGTGTAGCCCATCGCCGCAGACATCACAATCAGCGCTGTGTCTTCTCGTGTGGACTCACGTGTGGTGTGCTCCAGAACAAACACTGGCTGTGGAATGGGAACAGTCTCTGGATCAGCAGACGTGGGCGGGCAGGCGATGGGCTCAGGCGCTGGCGGGCAGGCGATGGGCTCAGGCGCTGGCGGGCAGGCGATGGGCTCAGGCGCTGGCGGGCAGGCGATGGGCTCAGGCGCTGGCGGGCAGGCGATGGGCTCAGGCGCTGGCGGGCAGGCGATGGGCTCAGGCGCTGGCGGGCAGGCGATGGGCTCAGGCGCTGGCGGCTTGGAACTGGCTGGAGTGGGAGATCTTCTACGAGGTAGTTGGATCCACACGCCCACAGCGTGTGATCCACAAAATACAAGGACATTTTTAGGTCCTTTACCAGAATTATCTGGGCTAGCGGGTCTCTCAGACCACCCCAGAAACTCTGTTTCAGTTCTTCTTCATCCTGAGTCATGTCATCATAGAGGTCTAGGTAACGCCCCGCATACTCCTCATGAAAGAGCTCCTTCTGGAAGAGGATTGGTATTTCCATGGGGCTCACCTTCTTTTTCTTCCTCCTTAGGCTCATCTTTTTTTTTAATAGGTTGGTCGTTCTGTCAGGGTTGTTGCAGGATGCCGAAGACGCGGGAACTGAAGTATAGTTGATTTATTTACAAACTAAACTTACAGGAACAGACAGAAACAAAGGAGACTCTAGGACTTCAAAAACACACAACCTTACATCGACAACGACCAACAAACACTGAGGGAAAACACAAGGCTTAAAAGAACTGGGACTAATAGGATGATTAACAGAACACAGGTGAAGAAACTGAACACAAACTAGGAGCGGGAAAACTAACAGGACTGAACCAAAATCACAAAGACGGGGAAAACAAGATCACAAAACTGAACTAAACACACTGAAACGTGACAGTCGCACCAGTTAAGGCTTGCACAGCCTATCTGTATGTGAGAAACTCTCGTGAAGAAATCAAAACAAAAGAGTGCAGTTTTTATATTTATGACATGATTTAGGTAAACAACATCACACGAGTGCAGTAATCAAACAAAGATCACAGTGGAGCCATAGTGCATCTCACAGCCGTGCTTCATTTCTGAATGATTCAGTGTTTGGAATTACCGCTTGACTCAAATATGCAATGAGCCATTCATAAGCAACTGCCTCGTCAAATGTGAGACAGCCTGAGCTTGTTACCAAATAAAGAATATTTTTACTTTGGAATTGGCAGTCATGTTTGCTTCCCAACTATGGCAAGTACCAAAACTGTGAAACTGAACCATGAGACATTTAAACCTAGTGGGATTTAATTGGACCCTTTACACCAGAAACTGTTGATTCGACAACACAATATCCTGATGTTATTCACAGTGAATGTAAATGCTTACGAAAAATTAAGATTATTATGAAGCATAGGAGCCAAAATATTAAAGCTATCCACATGCATTCAAAATATAATCCCTGTTTTGGCATAAAACATGGTCGTGTTTCTTGTATGATCATGTTAGTTCGTTGGTATGAAGAAATGTGTAAATTTAATAATAAAATAGATATATTCATTACCTTCCAGGACATTTATGGTGCAACAGGGCCTTTAGGAAAATCATTAAGCAAAGTAAATTTTAAAGAAACTAAAAATAAAAACCTATGTACGTTTAAAGAAAAAATGTGTAAACAATACCCTAAATCAAAATTTAAATGTGTCCTGGGAGACAATGAACAAAATGTTATAAAAAGTTATATCATAACAGAAATGAAAAATTTAATACCAAAAAAAAAATTTGAGTTAAAACTTGAATTTCCCAGAAACGTAATGAAATTAAATGAGTTGAAGAGCTTCAGAAAAGAACAGACCGATAATATAAAGATACAACTAAAAAAACGAAATGTTAGTGAGGAATTTATTGACGTAATTTGTTCACTTCTCAACTCTAAGTGGTGTGAAATAGTTGATAAAGAATATACGATGTTTATAAAGCAGGAGCTCAGTACTCTCTTTAACACCTATTCCGTTAGATTCATTCACGAAAATATAAACAACATTATAAAGATAAAGCCTTTTAATCTGATGAGAGTACATTTATCTTTAAACTAAACTTAAAATTTTTTATTTAGAATATAATTAGTGTATGTGTAGCTACTACTTTTTGTTTTAATTTTTATGTTATAATTTTCTGGATTTTATAATTTAGTCAAACCTTGTAAACCATGTAACCATCAGTCTGTCTCTGTCCTCTCTTCATTTCTTGTTGTAATGTTGTGTATTATTGTGTGTTTAATTCATTTGTATTAGTGAGGAGATTATTTCTCTGTAATCGTCTCCATAAATCCGTCTGATGTTTCCATGCAAAGACTGTCAAACTGCCGATTCTCCGTCTCACTGCTGTTGATTGTCTCACAACAAACACAATTTAATAAATCTATTCTTCCTTTCCTTTGTTGCCGTTTTCTGATCTTGCTTCTCTATCAGCCTGAATACAGAGAGATCTTTCAATGACATAATCCAGTCGCATAAACACCAGTGGTGGAATGTAACGAAGTACAAATACTTTACTTGAGTACATTTTTCACGTATCTGGGCCCGGTTCCCCAAAACGTTCTTATCACTAAGTAGTTCTTAACCTATTCCTTAACCTCTCTTAACGTGATGGCATGATTCCCGACACGTTCGTACGCTAAGTATATCTTCTGTAAGTCACACTTTCGTAAGGTTGGTCTGGACCATTCGTAAGCTCTCTCTCAGCAGCAGTCTTTAGAAATCAGTGCAGTACAAGTCAAACTATGGTATGTTGACAATGTTGTGGCTCAACAATGATTTTATGTTATGGACATTTTAAGACTAATAGTAAAATATGTTCGCAATGGATACAGGCCTATTTATGAAGTTGACTTTATTTGGTATCAGAACTAATATGGTGGTAATTAGCCTTGGCTATTTCGTAATGTCATTAAAGTGTTTAAATTGGCAATCACTTTTGATAATTAAAATCTGGCAAACAATTTGGCTCTAAATGGCTAAGATCTATAAATGGGTAAGCATGGTGGTGTCCAGTAAGCGACCAACTATGGCAGCAATCCAACGTGTCCTTGTATTGAATCAAAGACGGCGCCAGCCGCGGAGCCGTTTAGTCCATGTCAATTTTTTTATTCGGCAAAACTTAAGCCCTTTTGACATTTTGCCTGACGTGGCTATATTAAAAAAAATCGCCTCCCAAGACATATCATTATGGAGCATTTTTTACGTTGCTTCACCACCATATTCTGTATCTAACTCTCTCTCTCTGTTCATTGTAGATAGGTTGCTTTTTATTGAAAACATTAACCAATGGCAATCAATACCGCATTAAACAGAAGTAACTGCAGCTGCTTGCCAAACAATTCTGATTGTAAAGTACCTTACCATTAATATAAAAGTGTATTACATAAATTTTAGAAGTCGTTAATCCCATGTCAATAAGTGGCACAAGTGGCACAACGGGATAAGGAGGGTGGATGATTAGCGAGGGATACCCGGTTCGTCTACCCGTCACAACATATCGTGTGAACATATTACTGACAATTTCATAAATTAATAGTCTATATTTTACTGATAACTATATGTTAAAATAAATGTTACTGGAATAATTTGAGGAATGTTTCATTTGCATAGAACGTGTTGTCTTTCTTAATGCCGTAATGCACCTTCGCGTGAAGTGGAAAATCGATTCCTGAGCAATCGATGCCAACTAATTCAGCCCCTTCACTTGGGACAGCGCCTTTGTAACGTCGAACGTAAGAGGCAGCGTGTTAAGAAGCTTCCTAAGGGACACTTCGGGGAACACACTTAGGAACATAAATAACTTTGGTAAGATATATCTTTCGATTCTTCTTAGCGCGCTAAGAGTGAGCGTTATCGGGGAACCGGGCCCTGTACTTTACTTAACTAGAATCAATAGTGCATACTTTTGGCTTTTATTTTGTTACATTTTACATCAATTATTATACTTTCTACTCTACTACATTTCTACAACGTTCCGTTACATTTTGGTTACATTTTCTGATCAGCTTTCCCCCTGATAAAACGTCTTCCTGACCGTTCGTCGCACGTTTGTCTCACCAAGTTTGGTTGCCATAGATATTAGTGATGTCGGGTTCGTGAACGAAACGTTCCCTTTCAGTCGATAACGCCAGACGTAGTCGACGGTCGACTGAATGGGGATCGCGTCAGAGAGCCAATGTTCTTCGAGTACTATTGAACGAGCCAATGTAATTGGCGTGCGCACTCCGCCCCCGCGCGCGGGTATAAATACGGAAGTGGATGCACGCACTAGTTGCCTTTCGCTTCGGAGCCGATCGTTTGATGTCTCTGAGAGTGCTGTTGTCTACAACGAGCGAGTGTGTCGGTGTTCTTCAGGAAGACTCTCCCAGTGCTGGTGTTCTACAGCGCGAGTGCAGCGGTGATCGCAAGCTTTGAGCTCTCAACTGCTGTTTTAACAGCAACAAATTCTAAATGTTTGCGTGTGTTGACGGCTGGTTAGAGGGCGGAAAAGTGAGTGCTTCACTGTTTCAGTTCTCTGTTCAGTGTTGCCGCGGTCATTCCCCTGTGTGCTCCGGCACTGGTGACGGTCCTATTTTCTGAAAGAGCAACACGGGTGCGTTTGCGTCTTTTTCAAGATGTCATTCCACCTGTGCGTTTCTGGATGCGGTCGTTTCCTTTGCCTCTCTGACAGTCACAATTGTTACATCATGTGTTTGAGCTATGTATTTATATGTATATAAATATGCATACATATATTTATATGTTCGTCATGCTGAGGCAGCTTTTGTGGGCGGCTCATGTTCTCATTGCTGGAATATAACTGTTGCGGTGTTGAGATCGAGACTCGCCTTCGTCCGCGAAGCGCGAGTCCCCGTTACAATGCTCTACCCCCGGGTGCCGTGTGGGATGGGTGATCGGAGGATAGTGATGGATGTCTCGCCCGGTAACACTTCCCTGTGGGCTCCTCACTCCTCCATCACACCTCAGCCGATGGAATTCCTGTTGAGCATGCTGGTCCCTCTGTAATGGACCGATCAGCTGTTTCAATGGGGGTTCCCCCTGAGGATAAGACGTTGATAGCAGCATCGGAGTGTGAGCTGGCCTCTGGAAATGACGACTTGGCTGTGTTATCTCCCTCTGGAAGTGTAACATTGCCCGAGCCAGGTCCAGAAATGTCAGCTATGCTGAAACGGCGCGCCGAGGCTGCCGGGCTCGAGTGGAACCTCCACCGTGTCCCGTTCAGTCTCGGTTGGAATCTGGAGTTTGGTATCTCGGGGCGGGCCGCGCTGGTTCTCAGCTCGCCGCCCCAGTGCCTTTCTTTCCCGAAATGCATGGAGAGTTTACCAGGTTGTGGACGGCACCTTTCTCTGCCAGAAACTGCCTGAATAGTTTTTCCCCCTCACTACCCTTGATGGAGGAGCATCCTGCCCCGTCGGCCAGCTGCTGCCTCCACCCGCCGCCGGTGGCAGCTCCTCTACCTGCTCGTCGCCGAGGGCGTTCCCCGGCCGGCCCTCCTGCTGGGCCTCCGCAGCAGCCTCCACCCAGGCCTCAGCATGGAGCCGGCCGCAGTAGAGACGCCCAGCCCGCTCCAGGCGCTGCCAAGCCAGGTGGCAAGCGACAGCGAAAGCATTCCGGAGCGGGCCACCCAGGGATGGATGAGATGCTCTTGGAGTTGGCACGATCACTCCCTCCCCCCGGGTGAGGGCCGGGTGGAGTCTTTGTTTGTGTGTGTGTGTCTGTTCCGCTGCTGGCTCCCCAAAAAAAAGAAAAAAAGAAAAGCGGAGCAAGCGGTACCCACACTTCAAGAGAGAGCATTTTCATCTGTTCCTGGGTCCCAAGAGGGCCAGTCTGGCGGGTGTGACCCTGTATAGCCTTACACCCCTCAGCTCCCCCTTGGTCGCCAGCAGGCAGCTTGGTGCGTATAGCCGCTCCTTCAGCCGCTACGAAGGCCAGTTGTAAACTCGTTCTTCATGCTACTAGGTGGTGGGTCGTGAACGTCTTGGCCCAAGATTGGTCTGCAGCTCCGACCTGAAAGACATGTGCTTCAGATCTCTACCTTCCACGCCGCAGGCCATCCTGTATGTTGCGCGTGAGGGTTGAAGCATCAGTACAGAGTCCTTCCCTTCAAGTGCTCCAGAGCCCGTTGGGTCTTCAGGTCAACTGGGAGAGAGTAATCTCGCCCACGGGTTGAGTATCTCTTTTTCAGTTTTTGGAGTGGACTCGGTTCAACACGTCTCTCCAATGAGAGTGTGTTCAGCTGGTGCTTATTGAAGTGAGAAAGGGTCTCTCTGATAGGAACTTTCAGAGGCTCCTGGGGCATATGGGAGATGCAGCCACTTGGCTTCCTCCATATGAAGACCGCTTCAGCACTAGCTTTTCGATCGAGTCCCGAGGTGACCGTGGCAGAGCAGCTCACCCTGCGTGACTGTCATCTCGGTCTGCTGCCAAACCCTCAGCAACTGAGGGGCCATGTACAAAGGGCGTGTTTTAACGGGGGCCTGGGCGACCCTCGACTACACGGGCATTCGTGCCTCGAGTTGTTAGACATTGCGACCGTTGCGCAAGCTTCCCTTGCATGTCACAACTCACCCGTCACCTCTTCCTTGGAGTCAGAAGCTTCTGAGGACGCTTTGTTTCACTTTTCCCGCTCTACTCAATCGTGCCGCCGACGAGCCTCAAGACAGTTACAGCCAGGGTGAGTGTTGACTCCATCCCCTGGGGTCCAGCTGGGTCATGACCACTCCGGGGCCGCTCAGTTACCTCTCCGGGTTCGTCTCCCTGTCAGTTGTTTCTGTCCGAGTGGACAACCCTTGGACAGACACTGGCTCTCAGCTGCCCCGGGGGCTCGCAGAAATGCATTTCCCCAGGGAGCCTCCTAAAAGCGACTACGACTCATGGTCGCTTGGCGCCTGCTACAAGTCAGTGAATTCATCACACTTCAAGTTTAGCAGAAATGCTCCTGAAAATCAGTGAAGTTCCTCGCACTCAGGTGTTGAGCAGCAATGCTCCTGTAGCTCAGTGAATTCATCTCACTCAGGTGTTGAGCAGCAGTGCTCCTGAAGCTCAGTGAATTCTTTCACACCCAGTGTTGAGCAGAAATGCTCCTGTAGCTCAGTGAGTTTCTTCGCACTCAAGTGTTGAGCAGAAATGCTCCTGAAGTTCATTGAATTTATCACACTCAAGTGTTGAGCAGAAATGCTCCTGTAACTCAGTGAATTTATCACACGGAAGTGTTGAGCAGAAATGCTCCTGAAGTTCAGTGAATTTATTACACTCAAGTGATCTTCCCATGTTGTGTTGAGCAGTGCTCCTGTCTTTTTCCGCCTGTCGCTTGCACCTATGGTGCCAAGTCAGGAGGGAGCAGGTCTTCATAGTTGCCCCTTATTGGCACAACCAACCTGGTTCCCATCGACAGCCTTCCTGACTTCCCCTGAACAGGGACGGGGCACGATGGCACCCGTGTTCTACCCCGGGAGATTCCAGGCAGGCTTACGTCTGAACGCGGAGGTTCAGGTGGCTATCACAGGGACATGTGATAGTTACCATCACTTCTGCGAGCACCCCCTAGAAATGGGTAACGTGCTTACGCCTTTAGAAGTGGAACCTAGTCGTTGAGTGCTTCTTCTCTCCAGAGGAGATCCTGAAAGCTTTAGATCATTCAGTGCTCTCTTTCCTGCAAGATGGGTTGGAGTAGGCTGTTTTCCTTCACCCTCAAAATGATGTTGCCTCGGTGTCAAACGACGCTCGTCATGATGCAGAAGCATGGAGAAGCACGTCCTGATCATCAGGTTCCTGAGGAACAAGGTAATGTAAATCCTTGCGGCCCTCTTTATCCTCTTGGGCCTTATCTCTGGTGCAACTGCACTGCAGATACGGCAGTGAGTTAAAAATTCTGTTATATCAGTTCTCCTGCTCACATGGTCTCTACTAGAGGGTAGGGACTTGCTCGCTTTCGGTCAACGTATTGTGCCTTGAGTTCAGGGCGGCTAACTCTCACAAGCTGAGACACCGGCTTAGATTGTGCCCAAGGTTCCTACCTCTCCCGTAATAGGAGCAGGTGGTGAGCCTGCAAGCGCTGCACCGGAGGAGGCAGATCCAGCCCTGGCTTCTCTGTCCGTTCGCTCATAGCGGTTAGACTGGTACAGAACGCAAGAGATAGACCTCAGACCAGCTCTTATCTGTTAGGAATTCAGCAGAGAGGGAAGGCTGTTTCCAAGCAAAGTTGGCCACTTAGTGCCTACTTTCATTTCGGTAAAAAATTCCGAGATGCAACATGTCCACTTAGGTGTTGAGCTCCTCTATGATGAGTGTAAAGTGCTCCACCTGGGCGTTGACGATATGCTTTGCTAAACAGATTCTAGAGTTGGGGGCTGGACGACACCTAGTTGAACAGCTGCTTCCCGTGGGCTCCCTTCTCATGAAGCTAGTTTCACCTTGAGCCCGGTTCAAGTGTCAGCTTGCTGCGCCATTCCCCTCCTATGGACTGGATACGTGAGCCTTTCTACTTCAGTTGAGTTCCCTTAAATCTGAACCCTGTTGAGTTCCTCCATACCCCTCCGACGTCGAACGTGCGGAACGTCTGGTGTTAGGCCAACCATTTGTAAGCAGTGTGGAACCTGTGTTAGGCTGGGTCCATATGTTGCGGTCCCTACGGCGACCCCATATGTGTATTCCTCCACGATACGACTCTCTACGGCGAGCCCGTGTCTTCCCTCGGCAGAGTCTCTCTGCCGTCACTGTCTTAGGCTGTCTCCCCCCGTCTTAGGCTGGAGCCACCCCAGTGATATTCCATATGTCGTACTGCCCGGTCATCTGCCCAGTTCATATGTGTATTTTCCACATTACCTCTCTTCGGGTGGGATGTGGCTTCCGCAGCGTCCCTTCATTCCAATGTACGGGGAACGCTTTCCCAGTGGTCTTGTAGGAACAGCAGTGACTTCCCTGGCCTAAGACCTGTCCTTCCCCGCCTTAAAATTGCGGGGGCATCAGGAGGCTTTTGTCTAGGCACTGGAAGGTGGCAGCTTTAGTGGCGTTTTCAAAGGTTATCCCCATTCAGTCGACCGTCGACTACGTCTGACGTTATCGACTGAAAGGGAACGTCCTAGTTGCGTATGCAACCCCCGTTCCCTGAAGGAGGGAACGGAGGACGTAGTCCCCTTGCCACTACCGCTGGACCACCGCTGACTCCGGGTTACGCACGGCTCCTCAGCGGAAAAGCAACTAGTGCGGGCATCCACTTCCGTATTTATACCCACGCCGCGGGGGCGGAGTGTGTGATGGGAATGAGTGTCCCTCCTTCAGGGAACGGGGGTTGCATACGCAACCAGGACGTTCTTTTGAACCATTTCTTTTTAGTGACCGGTTGAACCAGTATACTAAATTGGATTGAATCGTTCGAAACAGTTCGCGTTTTGCGTCAGCGCTGATCAAGTTACTAAAGTTACTCACTTTCAGACATGCCTGACAGTCCCTATGACTCGAAATAAACCAATATCCCGAAGTATATTTTACCCCAGTAAATCCAACAGTTCACTGAACTGAGACTTGTTGTGCTGAGACATAGATATTTATACTAGATGTCGCTTTGGGGTTCTAAGCATGCGTCAAAACCGCCGCCATCTTGGGGTCAGGGGTCTTGGCATAGGAAGTTGCTAGGAAACGCTAAATTCATGGATGATGCAGGACTTTTATGCTGCGTATGGATGTTCACACCCAGACAGCAAGGGATTACATTTCACAAGAATGTTATTTTTTATTTTTTTTATTTATTAATTTCTCTGGACTCATGATAAATACGTCTGACTGTTGGAACGAACCAAAACAACTAGAAAATCAAATTCATGACGATTTATGGTGATTTTATTTCCGTTAGACCTTTTCCTACATTGACGCTGATGCATTAAAGAGGAGGGGCTCCCCTGTTCCATGATGGCGGCTCTATTGACGCATTTGTTCCAATGAACTGCCGTAGCAAAGGCAACATCTAGGTAGAGTTGCACCAGCCGTTCGTAAGTTTTTTCTCGTTTAGCCTCGATGAACCAATAGCAGCCTTCAAATACGTGAGCAGAAGTTGTGTGGAATTGCTGTGAATTTCAGTTTATCCTTAATTCTAACTTCTTTTCCCTGTTACTAACGGTAAAAATAAGTTTACATTAAATGCGATCCTGATCATGAATAACATAAGTGTTTTTATATGTAAATAACATTTATAAACTGTATTTGAAATGAAATTAATAAGGATCAATAAATAAATATTGATACAAAAAACATAAGATATTACGTTTATTGTTTATGACTGATATTTGACATGCACAACACGGACCGATGCACACAGGCGCTGTTTATGGGTTGGAGTTAAAGAGCCGCTAACAAAGTTATCTTTTCACATAATGTTCTCTCTCTAAAAATGTAAGCGAGTGTAAATGTCAGCATTATCATGTCAAGAATTGAAGTCTGTCAGGTAAAAGAAGAGCTTATTTTTGCAGTTCAGTCTGTCTGATATTTTATTCCAACCGTTAATCCTGATCGGAGGCTGCCGTTAATATTTAGTTGGAACGTAGATTTACGTTTAAACTAAGTTTAATTGTGCAACGTAAAAATATTTAGTAGTTCGTAAGTTGTAACTTAGTGCCCATTTACGTGAAAACTAGGCTAAGTTGTAACTTACGCACAGCTGGTGCAACCGGCCCCTAGTGTATCTATGGTGCTGAGAGAAGTGATGACCACGAGCAGCTGATACTGAGCCTGCGCGCACAGCAGTTCTCGGATCACCAGTACAGAACCGAGAACTGTTTATCTCGGACGTGTTCGACATAGAACCAGATGAGCTGATGAGCTGAGCATGTTATGCAAGTACTTTTACTTTTAATACTTAAAGTACAGTACATTTAAAATCAGGTACTTTTTACTTTAGACTAGGGTCGTCATTGTGGTACTTTTACTAAAGTAAATTTGTCACTGGTTATTTGTACTTTTACTTAAAGGAGCATTTCACCCCTGGGAACCTTGATCTTCATTGAAAGTGGTTCATATATGTATTCGAAATCTGTCAAAATTTTCAAATTTGGTGCCTTTTTACCGAGTTATGACAGAAAGTAACTTTATAGCCCATTAGTTTGGTAAACCACATTTCCCACAATGCAACGCGTTTGAACAGCTCCAGAAGCCACTCCCACTAATCCAGAACACCGCCTATACGTGACCCGCCTATACGAGAATGCATTACGCTAGTTAAAGTTACCACTTGAGTTTGAAAATCATTTGCGATCTCATTCTTGATTTATTCCTTCTTACTATTTATTTTGAAATGGTGAACTATTGTATGGTACCGGGATGTTCAGTCACCTAAAGGAAAGGTCCAAAAGTAAGTTTTCATGCCCTACCGAGAGAGTAGGAGAGTATCTAGGACGCCTCTGTCCATATGCGGTGCGAAACTCGGATGGTTCACAACACAACACTCCATGTCCGTGTCTGCCTCTGACATTTCTTCTAGAAGGAATTGGCATTTTAGAGATTCTTTGCAGCAGACAGACTCTAGCTCGGTGTCCATAGGCGCACAGTTACAGCACGAGCACCACCAATTCGCTACAGCGCGAGCAAGCCCGGGCTGGTCTCCTGCGGCGGCCGCTGCCGCAGCCGACGCCGCCGGCTCTTGTTCCTCCATCAGCCTCAGCTGCTCTTCGCTATATTGTGGCTCGTATAAATAGCCACGAACATCAGTTTCGAGCAAAAGATTTTCAAAATCCTCGTCTTCCATATCGTGTGTCGTAAATTCAGGCATTATGGTAAATCTAACTCCTTGAGCGCTTGTTAGCTTAGCTTGCTGTCTTCCAAGCAAGATGGCGGATTAATAGTTTAGTTTCTTCAGGTTTAGTCCCACCCACTGATCTGTAATAGGCCGGTGGGGTGAGTGGGTCCCACGCCCTTGAATAATAATGAGCTAAAGGCTGTAGTTTTCTTAACATGCAATGATATTTATCTTCCATCCTATCGTGACGCAAAATGACGTTATTTACGTCACGATAGGACGGAAGAAACACACTTAAATCCCTTTTTCTCCCATCTCAGAAAAAAAACAAGCAAAATTCCACCATCATTATAATATATGACTGGGTTTCTAACAATACAAACCTTAATGCAAATGGGTGAAGTGACCCTTTAAGTACTGAGATTCAGTACTTCCTCCACCACTAATAAACACTCAATTCAATTCACTTTTATTTGTATAGCGATTTTTACAACATCGTTTCAAAGCAGCTTTACAGAAAATGCCTCTAATTTAGAGATCTGTAATCAGAGACTGGGATGAATATAGTATCAAAATGATTAACACGTGCAAGCACAATTATCCACGAACTTGATAAATATTGCAGGTAGGTTTTACTATCCAAAACCAAATGCCTTTCAACTTGCGTGTGCAAAATTCAAAATGAATGAATGTGTAGCAATTTGTACAAATAGAGACATTTTTGTAAAAATGAAAATGCCATTAACGTGAAACTTTGCGCGTCGCGTTCATATAGGCTCTTGTCTGTAGGCTATATTTTCCTCCCATAGAGCCTATTATAAAGAAAAAGCTTAACGTCAATGCAGTACGGTGATATTAAAACTCAGTAGCCTACACCTTATTGAAAATGCAACGCGCTATTCCACATTTCATAATGGTTTTCTATTGGTATTGTTCATAATCTGATTTAATCTGTTTGCCTCTACAAAGTATGCTTTATTAATAAGGTAGGCCCATATTTTGTACTAAATTGGTGCTTCAATATCACTCACATTCAGTGTCTTAAAGCAGCACTATGCAGTTTTTTTAGCTTAACTGAACAGCTTCGGAGTTATTGGAATGGTTATATGACTCTTTTCGGGTTGAATGGTGGTCGTCTCGCCCCCCCCGCTGCCTGTGAGTGGAAAAACCACACTTGCAACTTTGGGCCGCCGGCCTCAGCGTCAGGAAGTATCGCATGATTTCAGCTCTCGCGATGTAACAAATTGCTTTACGGCACTGCACACATACATGCATACACACCCCATCCAGGATCCGTCTAGCTACAAGAACAACTATCGTCATGGCTAAACCGGCATATAAAAAGCAGAAAGCTAGGAAAGCATTATCGGAGGAACAGAGAAAGAGGAAACGGCAGACTGACCGAGCGAGGAGTCAGACACGAGTAAACATCGGACCTGCGTTTTCAGAATGGTGAAAAAAACGAAGCGCGCGCGGTCGGAAGAGTCTAGAAAAAGGTAACGAGAATCTGTCAGTGCGAGGAACCGGACAAGAGTCCCACTCAGTCAGGCTTTCACTGTTAAAGTTGATTCCTGCGATTATCATGAGAACAGTTGTCAATATCTCACATAATTATCAGGACATAAATAAGCCTACACGTTGTAAATAGTGTAAATGAGCGGAATTTGCAAACTATTATGATAAATTGCAATAATCATGTCTAACAACATCATAATAACGGGCATTGTTATGAAATAATGCGAAGTACATGATGTAACTTTATTGATGTCATCTGGCATTTAGGCTCAGGTTAGCCTAATTGTGCGTTCACACCGGACGCGAATAGCGCGGCAAATTCGCGTCTACCGCGTCTAGTTTGACGCTTGACCACTTTGTGTTAATTCGCGTGTCAAGAGTGAATTTTTTTTTTTTTTCATTTTTTTTTTTTTTCCTCTTGGCTCTCAACGAAGGCGGTCGCATTTTCTCTCCCTCTCCCTCCCCTCGCCTCTCCTGCTTTGCTTCTCTCGTCACGTCTACTGTCTTGTACTTTGAGAGACTCTCGCTACACTGCTCTCCAAAACCAAGAAATTATGGATTTGATCAACTGGTCTCTCAACGCAATTGACACCATCTTCTCGACGAGAAGCTTGGGTTCGGGGGAACCTGACTGCCCTGCCGGGACGTTCGCAGCTGGCTACACGATGGACGCGTGGGAGAGGTGGCGGGTCGTGTGTCTGGCGGCTCTTTCCGTGGAGGACGTTGAAGATATCTACCTATTCGGCACCATGATAACAGGTCTTCTGCTGATTGGATTAGGCATTGCCCTGGTTTACCGAGGAACTAAGGAGACGGTGACAGCTGTCAAAAGCCCCGCAAGGCTGCCCGTGATGATTGAAGCGGTGGGCAGAGCTGTCTGCACTCAGACTGGGTCTATGAACCACAATATGGATAACATCATGGAGAAGCTCACAGCTTTGCAAAGGCAAATGGATCGTTTAAGAGACCAAAACGGACCAGGAGAATAGCCTGCATAAATTGAATGCGGCTACTCGCCCGAAGACCAAACAATCCCAATCTTATCTGTTTCTGCACCCCCCTACCAGCACTGGCCTTGGCCAAGGCCGCTGCTGGAACAACAACTCTCCCGGAAGAGCACTGCAGTGAGCCGCTCTTGCATTCCTTCCCCGACTCCTCAGACACCTGCTGATTGTTGACTCTGCCTGGGACATGATCAAGGTTGTCTCCATGGCAACTTGCTGTGTATCGCTATGACAATCCTGCGGACTGAGGCTCCTAGATTATGGTGCTGGCTTAGCGACTCTCTCCAGGCCTACACACACATGAACTTACACATACACAGATATGCACCTAACCCACACCCCATCCCACGCCTTCGCCGCTTCGTACCCCCAGTCTGACAGGCGGGTCTGTGACCAGCGCCATAATGGCTGCAGGACCGGATGCTGCTTGCCTGGGCTGGACTACCTCCATCCCCCACTCCCCACCATGTTGCAATGTCTTGTTTGTAGAGTGTACTGTTTATGTGCTAATGTTGCTGAGGTGTTTTTTCCTGTTCCCAGACTGTTCTCCTTACAGGAGCATAGTCTGGGGGTCGCCTTTTTTTCTCCTCACCTCTCCTCATGTCATGCTGTTTTTTTTTTTCTCAAGTTGGCGCTGATATAGCAGCCTCGGTAACACCTTATTACCAAAGCAAATTCCTTGTATGTGCACAACACTACTTGGCAATAAAATTGATTCTGATTCTGATTCTGATTCTGATTCTGAAGAGTGAAACTGACGCGCGTAAAAACAACAGTTTGAAGCGAAATTTACGCGCGTCACGCGCGTCAGAATCGAAACCCGTTGGCGGCCATCTTTTTTATGTTGATCGAGCATTCATCGAGAGAGTCACCGCTCTGTATTTGCTCTGCAGAGCAGAACGGCGGCGTAGGGGTAATCGTCGCCGTATTTGTGTCCATCGGACCCTTCGAAGGCGAACCCAGTGTGGCGAGTTTCACCATTGGCTCGCTCCAGGAGCTGCGCCTGGATGACGGCGGCTTTCAGCGGTACTTCCGCCTGTCCAGCGCCCAGCTTGATGACCTGTTGTCCCGCAGGGATCACCCTCGCCCTCATCAGCCTAATCTGTCATTTATTTTTGTTTTGATGATAAATGGAGCCAGCCTCCAAAAGTGATTAATCTGTCCTGTGATTTTTCTCTCTCTCTCACACAACACTGTCCAGACATGAACTTATGCAGTATGTTGGTTGTCTTTACATTATAATAATATTTCATATAATCTAGATATGGAATAAATAGCATTCAATACAAAATGAATGTCTCATATATTGAAACCAAGTTTTATGTGATAAAATATTTGCTTTGTTGTGCATTAGAACCACAGTCATATTACAAAATAATTTATTGAAGCATCCAGATACTTCACCACGTGACAGCAGCAAGCAGCTAGGCTCCTGATTGGTTAACGCGGCGCGAATTGACGCAGAAGTTCAGATTTTTCAACTCGGGCGGCAGACGCGAATTCGCGTCAAACGCGTGAATGCACAAATAGCACTAACTAAATCATTCGCGCGTAACGCGCTTAACGCGCCAGGCGCTTAATTCGCGCCATTCGCGCGAACTTGACGCGCGAATGAGGCGAATTCGCGTCTACCGCGCCACGCTCTACGCCTCATTCGCGCCGCAGGAATTTTTTACGTGCGTACCGCGTCTTTGCATTGACTTAACATTGAAATCACTCGCGCCTGACGCGCTATTCGCGTCCGGTGTGAACGCACAGTAAGGCGGTAGGCTACTTTATTATTGTAAAGTGGAGAGGCCGTGAGTGCAGAGACGCTCTGCGTGAGTAACGACAGTAACGTTAAATAGAAGTACTCTACAGCGACTCTAGGGGGCGCTGTTTGACAAAAATGGAAATCCTGCATAGTGACGCTTTAAATGGGGATCACGCTTGATTACGCTTCCGTTGTCTGTTTTAGCAGCTACTGCCATCTAGTGGTAGCAGGTTTTCTCAGACAGTGTGTGTGGATCGTGCAAAGCTAAACCAGCGAAATGAAAGTCTCAAAATCCAAATAAATCAAATAGGATCGACTCAGAAACGAGTCAATGAATGCACGCGTGTCACCTCATCCACAAATGCACATCTTACTTGTTGCATGCACAAATTCTGAGCTACATTAATACAAAATTGAGGTTTTGTATTAACAACTATGTCTCTATTCGTACAAAATGCTGCACATTCACCTGATTCTGGATTTTGCACACACAAGTTGTATTGAATTAGTTTAAATGTAGTGACGCACATTTGTGAATTTGTCAAAAAGATGGGTAGTTGTGCACACATTAATAATTAGCACCAGGCCTATTCATTTGTAGTTGTTTGTGTGTGGGTTGTGAAATGCTTAAAAACAGCGAAAAGAAAGTCTCAAAATCCAAATGAATCAAATGAGATCGACTCAGAAACGAGTCTGAATGCACGCGCGTCACCTGATCCACACATACACATCTTCTCTGTTGCATGCGCAAATTATGATAAACTAATACAAAAGAAAACATTTGTATTCATAAAAAGGGGTTTATTTGTACAAATTGCTACACATTTATTCAATTTTGAATTTTGCACACGCAAGTTGAAAGGCATTTGGTTGTGGATAGAAAAACATACATGCAACATTTATCAATAATAACATTAATAACATTTATTAAGTTCATGGATAATTGTGCTTGCATGAGGTAATCATACTATATTCATCCCATACTTCGGTAAGTCGATCTAATATTTAATGTAGATTGATGTGCTGATGAGAATAGACAAAACTGCCAAATGTGTTTTGAGAACAATGTCTTTGTAAGATTTTCAGTTTTGCTCAAAGCAAGTGTTTCAGTAACTGTGGAATACAGTAAAAAATATTATATTTGGGGTAAAAAGTGCCCTTGTTGGGGCTAACAGGTTTTATACTGTCATAAAATATATTGCTTTTGCCAAATTAATTGAATAAAAAGCTCTGCTTGAGAAATAAAGACCTCTCAATACATTTATATGATTTAATCAAAACAAAAATGCCTTTCCCCAACAAACTGTGTTTTTGCATCAGTGTTTAATAAAATGAAAGGTATTAATTCTGTAATCATACACTATGGGAGAGGTTAAAAGCTCATTTTTACTATATCCACTTTTGTAAACTGTTCTACCAGACAATAGATCGATAAAACATTATAAAAGCGTTTTCCCTGTTAGTGGAAGAAGATTGAATGCTAAAGTCTTCTCTGCTCTCGTTAGCCCGGTGAGGTCAGTGCTGTATTACAGTCATTAGTGTGTGTGTTGATCTGCTTTCTCTGTTTTGTCAGTTTGATGGATGGGCCTCCGTTGATCGACAGAGATGAAAATCACAACAACAAGATCATCGTTTTGACTGTTAGAATTGTAATTAAATTAATGTATTCTTTTTGCGATGATCTGCTTCCTATAAATTCAATTTTTTCTGAAAATCAAGGTTTCAGGTTTCATTAAGAATTTTAATATCCCTAAAAATAAATTTCTCAATCAGTGTGGTTTTGCTGTGATCGAACTTAAAGACGGATCGCTTGAATTAATCGGACCATTTAATCCAGTTAAAGTTTTAAAAGCAAAAGTTATTCATATGGTTCACAGTGAAGTTCAATGCATTCGTGAAATAAAAAAACAAATTAAAGGAAAAGAGAAAATTATAAAAACTATTCATATATTTACTAAATATAGTCCCTGTTTAGACAGAACAGTTTGTGAATGTTGTATGAGTCAGTTAATTCAGTTCTCTGAGGAAATGTACAGTAATTATAATATAAAGGTTGTCATCGCCTTCCAGGACTTTTACGGTGCATCAGGAAACATTGTTAAAGAGCTAAAGATCCTGATTAATGATAAAGATCCTATGATTAAAAACACACTACAGTGGTTAAAAGAAAAGATTAATGAAAAACACCGTAGATCAACATTTATATGCTTCCAGGGAAACCCAAAACATAAAAAGACAAATAGAATTATTAAAGACCATATTAAAACACAAATGCTTGCATCTAACTTACTGAAAATGAAAGAATTAAGCTTATTTTTAAATTTCAACATTACATTTCCCACTGAGGAAAAAACCTTAGATGAGTTGAAGAAGTTTGGAGAAGAACAGGCATATGAGCTGAAGAGACATGTGAAAAACTCGAACGTTAGCGAGGAAATTACAGAAAAAGTTTGTATTATTTTTTATTCTAAGTGATGTCAACTAGTACATGAAGAATACGAAGAGTTTATATATGAGAAGCTCAGCGATTACATTAATGCCATTGCTGTTAGAGTCTCTTACAAAAATATAAAAGCCATTACACATCCTGACTGTTTTAATCTAATTAGAGTGAAGTTAACTGATTAATATTTAGTTCAATCTGTCTCTGTCTTCTCCTCATTTCTTGTTGTAATGTTGTGTATTATTGTGTTTCATTCATTTGTATTAGTGAAGAGATTATTTCTCTGTAATCATCTCCATAAATCCGTCTGATAATCATGACTGTCAAACTGCTGATTCTCCGTCTCTGCTGTTATTCTCTCACAACTGCATTTATTTAATAAATCATTTCTTTCTTTCCGTTGTCTCCGTTTTCTGTTCTTGCTTCTCTATCAGCCTGAATACAGAGAGATCTTTCAGTGACATAATCCAGTCGCATAAACACTCAATTCACATTAATTTGTATAGCGATTTTTACAACACATCATTTCAAAGCAGCTTTACAGAAAATGCCTCTGATTCTGCGAGATCTGTAATCAGAGCTGATAATGTCAGAGTAATGTCAGAAATGTAGATCTAAGATAACACAAATCATGCAGTTATCAAACATCATGTACTGATTTTAGGCTGAAACAATGACTAACTAATCTCATTAGCATTGGCTATAAAAGCTAATCAGTCTTACTTTTCTAACTCAGATTAGAGGATCTAGAACTGACACCTGACTTTACTATACATTGTGCATAATGATGAATGACAATACTTGTTAGAAAATTAAGCCTCAGTAAATTAATTAAAAATTGAGTTGGGCCCAACATAAATATTTAGTTTGAATAATGTAATGAAGTTAAAAATACTAGAGTAAATTAATTTAACCTAAACCAACTAAATTGTGTGGACAACAAATCTGATTTATTATGAACGAATTCAGTTAAATTGTGTAAACAAATGTCTTCAATTAAATTAAGTAAGGGTTATGATTTTTTTGTGAGTGTATTTACATCAAGGTGGAAAATTACTTTCATCACATAAAACAAATACGATGATATCAGACTTATTAAGTAATTTTACCTGGTTGGAGAAATCAGGTTATATCACAGTTGTGCGTCAGTGAAACCTTGTATTTCAGGTTGAACTCACTTATCAGAAATCTTAAAGGGATACTTCAGCTCTGGGAAGATGAATGTGTATTTAATAGTGGGCATTTATATAGTAGAAATGTGAAATCATTTTTGAAATTGAAGCATTCTAGACTGAGAAAAGGCAGAAAATGTATGTTTTACTCATGTGGCTGAAAGACAACAACTCCCAGAATGCACTTGCTTTGCTGCCCTTACGAGGCCACTCCCTAACCACGCCTACCGGTTACAGGCGGCAGTATCCGAAACATTTCTCCACACATTCTCTAGGCTAATACATACTCTAGTAACAGTAAAGGTTTATAAAAAGAACCACAACCAATGTGAGTTGTGACTTTTAATAAAATAATAATAATAATAATATTAACACTTTTACACTCAAAGCTCTTCCAGAGCTTCAGCTGTTTCCTTATATTCATTCACAGTATTGTCCGTCAGGAGCTGGATATCTCCGTCTGATGTCCTGGACAACACATGTGGGCGAAACTAGACGATAGTCTTTACTATGTCTCTCGCCTTGCAGGAACCATTCCATAAAGTGACAGTCGGCTGTTAGGCGTCGGCGATATTGTCTACAAAACAGTAACGTTAAGCACAACGTTAGCAATGCGAACTGTTTGCACATACAGTATGCTAGCATAGATGTAAATATAACAACAATAGCTCAGATGACTACGCGGGAAGAACATTGTGATAATGCCGGGTGTCCAAACTCTGTTCATTACATCTTAGTAAAAAAAAAAGAAAAACAAACCAATACTCACTTTACACTAATGCCTGTTTTATGCTCCTGCGTCGAATCGACGGCGTACCCCCGCAGACCCCTCTGCGTCGCCGCGAACCCCTCCGCCGTAGCTCGACGTGCACCTCCAAAAAATTGTAACTACGCGTCGAGGCGAAGCAGACCACAAGGGCTGTGATTGGTCAGATGCACCGCGATGCAACTCAACCTGACGCAGAACCATAAAACGGCCACAACGCCGTAGGAGTGACGCAGAAGCATAATGAGGCCTTTAGCCCAGACCATTTTATGTAAATACAGGGATCACTCAAAGAGTTTTTTTTATTACAGTAACAATTTACTTTCAGTGAAAATACATCTTTAACATGCACACACACGCACACACACAATCTCTCTCTCTCTCTCTCTCTCTCTCTCTCTCTCTCTCTCTCTCTCTCTCTCTCTCTCTCTCTCTCTCTCTCTCTCTCTCTCAACACACACACACACACACACACACACACACACACACACACACACACACACACACACACACACACACACACACACACACACACACACACACACGCACGCACGCAGTGCTTTATGAATATGTTTATGCGTTGAGCTAATGCAAACCATAACCGATTGGGTGTTTACCACTAAACTTTGGGCTATGGTCTAACATAAATCAAATTGACCAATCACCGCAGATTAGCGTCACGCAAAGGTGGGGTTTGGAAAAATTTATCTTTGACTGATTCATAATGGAGTCGCTGAGCAAATCAGGTAAAAATAAATGCACATTATAAGACAACAAAAGTGTAAAACTGTTGTTGGGGACTCCCAAAACAACATTAGGAACATTTTAAATGCCATAATAGGTGCCCTTTAATATAATAATTTTTGACATAAATAGTCAAAATGATGTATGAGATCCTAAGTTAAAGCAATACATGAACGACTTTAGTCTACGTTCATTGACACACCATGGCATCAAACTGTATATCAATCTCAATTTACATTTGTCAAAAACTTTTCATTAGGAGCATTGGGATAAACAATGTTTCACTTTTAACTTTCTCCAAAGTAAAATTACTGATTAATTGTTACCAGTTTCCATGTCTGATCCTCCACAGTCTGCAGCTCATCTTTGCTATTCTCTACAAAACCATTTAATCAAATCAAAGTGTATATTTACTACAAACTAGTAACACAAAACAAGTCACACATACATGTTATGTTAATGCTTATTGGTTATCCTTAGAGAAAACAACACCTGATAAACAAGGAAAGTATTCAGTGCAGTGGTGTGGGATAAAACTAATGTTTCTGGCCTTACGAAAAATAAGTATACTTCAAGTTAATTTTATGAAGAAATAGGCCTATTATTCGTTTAAATGTATTATACGTGTAAGAGTAGTAAGCTTTAAGTACACAACTAGGTTTCTCATTTGTAATGCATCTGTACTACAAGTGAACTTATAAGTATTTTAATACATTTAGTATTTTTTTAGTTTATGAAAGTACACACTCTCAGTAAACTAGTTTAGTAGTTTATATTTCAAGTGTACTTGCAAGTTTTCTTTAAGTGAACATAAACCTATACTTATTATAGTTCACTATTTATGTATTATTTTTGCACTTGCAGTATACTTTTGTGTTCAAATGTAGATATTTTTTATTAAAAAAATTTAAAGACATTTCATTAGCTTCATGCATTCTTTTTTATCAACACTTGAATGTTGGTAAGTTTCATAAAGAAAGGCAACATTAGAATTGTAATTTAAAGGACGATTAAATAAAATGATGCAGACAAAATTAAAATGTGGCACACTGCTTATGACTTGCGAGATGCAGGACAGCAAAGCTTCACATTCTTCACAGCTTCACAAAATGCGGGACAGGTGGTCCCCCTTTGATAATATTAAGCTGTTTTTTGTTTACACACTGTTTAATGATTTATGAGGATCACGTTATTTTATATTTGAGAGAGTGAGCAATCTTCTATCACTTGTTTCAGCTTCTTCTTCTCCTGTGTTTTTATCCGGAGGAGGTTCTGTAGTAGAAAATGCCAGTACAAGTGCTAACGTATAACGTTAGCCTATGGTAATAACTAGCTAGTTAAACAAATAGGCTACAGTGAAAGCCAGCCAGATGATGATCTATCTTCAGACTTTAAGAGTAAAAATACTGAATTCTTACCCACTGACTTTTTTCCGAAAAATCCTCAAAGTCTCGTTTGCTTCATTTTTCTTAATTTTTTTCTTTCCTGCTCGCTGACTGTCTCAGTTGTTGACTCGCACTCTTGCGGTTGACTGTGCTAGCTCCTCCTCCTCCTCCTCCTCCTCCTGCTGCTGCTGCTGATGCATATTCAACAGAGAGGAAGAAACGGAGGAGCCCATAGGCTACCGAAGAAATGTATTATATAGGCTAGATTATTTTTAAGGTCTATTTTTATAGGCTGTATGCAGCATGCAAAGCCAAAGCGCAATGAAATAAAGCAACTTATGATTTCGGGTGTTTACATAGGCTATTGTCCAGTTTCATATTTGCTCAGTGACGGTCATTACATTCGGGGCTTGACTCAAAACATTCAGGGCTGAAGACCCGGCAAAATCGACTGGCGCCGTCCCTGGTCTGGCCGGGCTCGAGTCAGGTCTTGCTCCCCTGCTGCAGCAGCTGCTCCGGCCGCCTCTTGTTCCTCCATCTCCCGCAACTGTTCAGCGCTGTATTGCAGCTCGTACAGGTAATCACGAGCATCAGATTTGCGCAACAGATCTTAGAAATCCCCTTCTGCCATTTTAACTTCAAAACTACCTTCCGCCACCTTGATTAGACTACTATAAAACTTTCTACACAGAGCAAGAGCCTGTTAGCTTAGCTTCTACAGAAAGATGGGTGACACTATCTTTACTTTCTGTGAGTGAGATCCCGCCCTATATGGGTGTGGTGAAAACATGCGGAACTAGCTACTAGTACTGGCTGTAGTTTTAAGCCTCTGGCCCAAAAATCCTCCGATGACGCAAAATGACGATTTTTTGCGTCATCGGAGAATTTTTGGGCCAGAGGCTTAAAACTACAGGATTTTTTCCCAGATATGTAAATATAACATGTTGATTTGTGTGATGATGCTGACGTGGAGCTGCGAAGTGTTTTCCAGATCAAGGAAATCATCTCAGGTTACGAATGTAACCATAGTTCCCTGAGTAGGGAACGAGAAGATGCGTCAATGACGCTTTTGGAACGCCCCTGCGTGAATGCGTCTGAGCACTTGTGTCAACTAGTCCAACGGCGAGAATGAGCGTCACGGGCGGGTGACGTCATGACCTGGAAAGGATAAAACCACATCCGGAATCACCCCGCGTTAGCTTCAAAGAGGGCCGAAGCAGTCAATCACAGGGATGTAGGAGGTATGGGAATGGGCGGTATGGACGTGGGAGGGAATGGGAGGTATGGACGTAAACGTAGACCCCCCTGATGATTTATATAGGAGACCACCGACGTGTTGTCTGTGCGGACAAGCACGTGATGGCCCCTCAGATCTACGAGGAAATGCCTCAACGCATTGAAGACCGCCAACATCTCCAGGCATTTTATGTGCCACTAAAGATGATGACTCCCCCAAAGATCTTGAGCTGAGCGGCTTTCCATTACCGCTCCCCAGCCTGTGAGAGAAGCATCTGTCAAGAGCGAAACTCGATGACCAAGAGCTCCTAACACTGGACCCTGGGACAGGAACCAAAGTTTCCTCCATATAACCAAGGCACGGAGACACCGCCGTGTTATCTTGATCAAACGGAGTGGGTTCCCCGTCGGGGAAATCCCCTTGGTTTTACAGCAGGCCGAACGGAATAATGTTGGGCGCGGCTGCCATCAGACCCAGCAATCTTTGAAACTGCTTTACAGTGAGTGACTGGCCTAGCTTCATCTCTTTTACAGCTGTGAGGATCGAAGCGATGCGGGCAGGCGAGAGCACGGCCCTCATAGTCACTGAATCCCACACTACACCAAGATAGGTGGTTCTCTGAGCTGAAGAAAGTACACTTTTCTTGGCATTCAACCTCAACCCCAAAGTTTTCATGTGCGCGAGAACGTCATCTCGATGCCGAACCGCCAACTGCTCCGACTCTGCTAGAATAAGCCAATCGTCAGTGTAATTCAGAATACGTATGCCCTACAGCCTGAGCGGGGCTAGAGCTGCATCTACGCATTTCGTGAATGTACGGGGAGATAAAGCTAGACCGAATGGAAGAACCCGATACTGGTATGCTTTGCCCCCAAAAGCGGACCTTAGGAACTTCCTGTGTTGTGGAAGGATGGAGACATGGAAGTAAGCGTCTTTCAGATCTATTGTGACAAACCAGTCCTTGGATCTGATTTGGGTCACTATCAGTTTCAATGTCAGCATCTTGAACTTCAGTTTCTTGACTGAGCGATTGAGAAGACTGAGATCTAAAATAGGACGCAGCCCCCTATCCGTCTTCGGAACAATGAAGTACCGGCTGTAGAACCCTGAGTTTCTGTCGGCCCAAGAAACCACCTCTATAGCTAAAAGTGCTTTCACCTCTTGCTCCATTACCAGAGCCTGCTCCGGGTGTACCACTGTGAGTAGCACCCTGTTGTAGTGTGGTGGACGAGAACCGAAATGGATTCTGTACCCCTTCTCTACTATGTGCAGGACCCATTGAGATATGTTTGGCAGAACCTTCCACTCTGACAAATATTCTACTAAGGGAACCAGCCTCTCGAGGCTTGCCTCTGGTGTAAGATTCGTCACTTAAGTGACCTGGGACATATTGCCAGGAAATACCCGAACTGACTGACTTTCGACCCTCGAGGGTGCGAACCAGACACCACGTCGTGACAGAGACGTTGGGTCTGAGATACGCTTGAAACCTCTGCGCCCTGAAACACCGAGAGTGTCGGGGTTGGCAGAACGGCCTCCTGGGGGCGCCGAGATGGAGCGGGCACCGTATAATGAGGTAAACACCGCTCCACCCCTGAGGGGGCTGCCCTCAGAAGTCTGGCGCCATAGGTGTCAGGGGTTCTTTTTCGCTTAAGCCTTCTTTGGCAACAAAACAATCCTCAGATTTAGTGGCCAGCATTGGGGACTTCAGGGACAATGCCGATGCTGGAGAAAGATAACTTGCCAGCGGTTGTTCTGTTGTCGGCATCGCCCCATAACCATATTCTTTCAGACCGTTAATATCAGAATAAACCTTGACTTGTGGACTGAAAACTCTCGATGAATATGGTTTATTCCACGACCTGCTTAATTGATTGTGGAGATCGTGGAAAACGGAAGTCCCCTTGGTGGAGGTACAGAGCTTGATGATAAAAAACGCTCATCTAAAAGGCTTTTGGGATGAGAGCCCTGCTTCTAGGCTGGCCATCCAATATTTAGCTTAGACTCAGCGCGAGAAAGTACCTCCACCAGCTCCACGTGCGCTAGGGAAGAAGCTGGCGTTTCTTCTTCCCCCATATCGATGCTCAGCATGTCTAGTTCCTTCCGAAGCGGAAGGAATCGCAGGGCGGGCTTCCAACTCAGGAGAGAGAGCACTGGATCTCACGGGTAAAGGTTGAGAAAGGGCGGGGCCCGTCTCAAGCCTCGCCGTGAGATCCATTTGCGATCCCCACGATAAGAGCTTCCGTGCTGCCTCGGCAGCAGCGGGGCCCTAACCGCAGGGAACGCTCACCTGTACACCCTCCTCGAAGAGTGACAGGCGAGAGTGGAGCATGCGAAGCGGCAACCTCTCACAATGTTCGCAGTCAGCCCCCTCGAAGGCTGACAACGTATGCTCCACTCCCAAACACATTACACACACCTCGTGTTTATCCCGACCCGTAATGAAACGAGGGCAAGGAGGAACACACTGATTAAAAATCTTTTTGGACGCCATAGTAAATATATATTGATTCCGCTTGTCTAAGACAGACAACAATAAATATGACAGACAGAGTAACACAGAGCGTGTTACTCTGCGGGGCAATTCCGGATGTGCTTTTATCCTTTCCTGGTCATGAAGTCACCCGCCCGTGACGCTCATTCTCGCCATTGGACTAGTTGACACAAGTGCTCAGACGCATTCACGCAGGGGCGTTCCCAAAGCGTCATTGACGCATCGCGAGTTCCCTACTCGGGGAAATCTGTATTCCTCTTGATTCAAGCTCTGCCTGTATTTCAGATCCACCAGCAGAGGGCAGTGATGATCTCACATGCAGCGCTGAGGAGTCTGGGAAACAAACCATTGTTACTCACCGCTGCTCTAACCTGTCATGAGGTGTTGTTTCCATGACGACCAAAGCATTACCCCCCGTCTCAACCAATCACAGGATATAATTAACCAATATTGTTACATCAAACATAGTAACTAAGTGTTGTTTTACAATGACACAAAACCGCTTATGTGTTTGCTGTGAGAGTATATAGGGCTCAAAGGTTTTGATTGATTTCTATTTGATATTTTCAAACTTTGATTGAAATTTGGTTCTCAAATTAGTTTTATTCTGCATACAGTGGTTTTGAGCTGCCAATTATAGCTTCACATTCATTTGAAATTGTGGCATCAAATGATATGCAATTTATCTAAATTTAAATTTTGAGTTCACACGTTATGATCAAACCCTAACTTTCAATGAAGATTCAAAGTGAACTTTGCTGTAAAAACCACATCATAAGATCCATTGATCCATTGTAACGTTACTGGACAAGCAACACACACGGAGAGGAATTCTCTAAATAGACTTTAATCATGAACGTAGGAGAAATATACATTACAAAAGACAATAAACGACAAGGGACTGAACAAAAACAGGAGTTTAAATACAAGACATGATAATTATACCTAACCATAGAAACTAACGAGGAGATAATCAGTAACAAAACTGAACAGAGCAGAGAAACAGGAACTAAACAAAACACAACAGAGTTTCAAAATAAAGAGTCCAAAGCGATTAGCGCACAGACGGATTAGCGCACCGGCAGATTAGCGCACCAGCAGATTACCACACTGGCGGATTAACGCACCGGCGGATTAGCGCACCGTCTTGCATAGGCCTCCGGATTGGCCAGAGTATTTTTTTTTCATGTACTTCAGCGCGAACAAAAATAGACTCTAATTAGAGCATAAGAAACATTTTAATAAAGCAGGTGATTGGATAGATGTGACATTTAGGTAACATGTAGGTAACATCAGCTACTGGTCAAATCATGTCAATCATGTTCATTTACGTCCTGCTATTGCTAGACGGCATAGCGGCAAAGTGCCAGAAAGAATATACGATAGTCGACCACAAAAATGAAGAATACAAAGGTTAAAAGGACAACATGACCAAGATATACAAAAAAAAACAAAACTAAATTGACTGGATACTGCAAGGTAGGGGTGAGCAATATCACAATTTCTGATCGTGGACGATTAAAATATCTCCACGACCTGCTTTTGCAGAAATATCGTTCACTTCTGGGCTGGCGCCTCCGTCTTAACATACTGTAAAACAGCCATGGCTCATGACTTTCAAACAAGTCTTAAATATTCATCCAAACATAGACCTTTATATACACTGAATAAATAAAATTATAAATGTGTTCAGCATTCTGCAACGGATATTTTTCACATTTTCTAGACTATTTTAAGTCATAAAGTAAGCAGGATATATTATAATTTAGTGCATGGATTCGGCAGGCCTGTATTCATGAAACCAGTGCAGCCGGTCTCGAAGCCTCCCCCGCCCTACAGCGCCACACACTTAATCTGTGGTGAAAATTGGAACTGCAGCCTCTCATTAATAAACTGGCTGCCCCGTTTATTTTCACGTGACGTTATCTCGCGTATGCTAAACCTCGCTCCAGACCAAGACGATATCAGATCGCTTCAGCAACGCATCATGTCAATTACAAGTTGGCATGTCTGTTCTTCCTATGTGGAGTAGTCTATCAAATTTAAGAGAGTATAAACCCTTTAGTCTTTTTACGTGCTCATGTGAATAGTTTTTATATACAGTAGTTCTGTCGTGTTTGTTTTTTGTTTGTTCTGAGATTAGTTCTGGAATTCCTAAATTGTAATATTCTAAACAAAATTCGGACACAATAAATACTACATTAAGACAATTCTAAGAAAGCATTCTAAGGGTTTGTTGTGTGTACTAAAGTCTGTCAATCATAATTAGAGCGCCTACCTCAGGCTGAATAGTGCAAGGACATTAGAATTCTGCCAAAAGTGTGTCTGATGTGTTCAGCCATTAGAATATAAAGCTTACAAAAATATTTGACATAAACTAGTGCTAACACTCAGAATCTGCCCTACCTTTATGACCATTTTATAGTTTGTTACCTTGTAAGCCTGTGTTTTTAAAATAGGGAAATGATGTGTGGCTGTACTGTTCAGTCACTTGCAAAATAGTAAAACCAACATGAAAAAGAATCGTGATAAAATCGTAAATCCCGATTTTTTTTTTTTTGCCATATCGCCCACACACCCCCACTTCAAGGCTGCTGAATCTTCATCCAGTATCCATCATGTCATAACTAATATTTCAGGGAATTTGGGGGACTTATTTTACAATGACACGCATATTACACGGGTTGGTTTTTAAGGCTGGTCCTTAGACACCAGTCAAGATGCCCGCCGTGACGATGCCGCAGCCTCACAGCCATCTCACTCAGACGGGTAGTCTGAGACTGAGGGACCGAGTCAGACACTTCAGCAACCGAAGCACTTCACAGACACCTAATCTTAAATCTGCAGACACAGTTCACCTGCTCGTGGGTCAGCCAGGAGATGGAGGGAATCCCTGCCACGCCTGCGGAGGAGAGGACACAAAAAGAGGCCGCAAATCCTGCTACCTATAGCTCGGATCCTGCATGTTGGGATCAAATTGATGAAGACATGAGGGCATATTGGATTAAAATGGGTCCTGAAAGTTGCCAGAACAAAGACGCAGATGTCAAAGACGCCGAGCTATGGGTGACAGACACAGTCTGTCAGTTCAAATCTAGACTAAAAACACATCTCTTTGGCCTTGCAGACACATAACAACATTATAGACTTCTATAATTCAATGTTAGGCTGCCTAGTTTAGATCAGCCGGAACCGGGAACACTTCCCATAATTCCTGATGTACTCGTTACATCATAAGAAGAATGGCATCTACGCTAATATTAGTCTCTCGGTTTATCCCGAGGTTTAACAGAGTCCGTCGGATCCAGGCCGTATCCAGATATGATGAATGACCTGCGCCTGAACACGACGACAACGCAGTCCTGAAGTGTCACTAGTCTCTCCCCTGTGAACTCCTCCTTCCCTTTACCTCTGTACTGATAATCGTTGTCGGGATAATTCCGGTTCACGTGGCTATGCCGAAGCGATAAAATTCTGTATTATAAATTTTAAGGTCGGACAAGTTGTTTGTTGAGGGTTGGTTTTGTAGGGAAGGACTACATACCTGCACACATATAATTCAAACTCGCATACCTATAGAATAAACTCTTAATACGCATGTGCACGCCATCAGCGTTCTCGTGGGTTCGCGGTTTTGAAGTTTGCGTAGAGAGAACTTAAGAGTTTTCTGTTAAAACGGTGTTGTGTTAGCGGCCGCTAAGTTAATAGGCAAGGCAAGGCAAGTTTATTTATATGGCAGATTTCATACACAATGGTAATTCAAAGTGCTTTACATAGAAGAAATTAAAATAATCAAAAGAAATCAGAATAATTAAAACAGTTTAGAATAAAAGATAAAATAAAGAAATAATCAAAAGAAATCAGAATAATTAAAACATAAAATAAAATACAGTGCAAACAGTCGGACGAACAGTGGCACAGTGCTCATTCAGTAAATGCACAGTTAAACAGAAGTGTTTTGAGTCTGGATTTGAATGTGACTACTGTAGGAGCACATCTGATCTCTTCTGGAAGCTGGTTCCAGCTGCGGCTGGCATAGTAGCCAGGGGCGTAATTTGTGGGGGGGATGGGGGGGATATAACCCCCCCAATATTTAAATCTATGCATTACAACCCCCCCATTATTTATACCATGATCACAATATCAGGAGGCATACCCAAACTTCAACCCCCCCAATGTTCAAACCAAATCTACGCCCTTGATAGTAGCTAAAAGCAGACTCGCCATGCTTAGAGTGAACCCTTGGTATTTCTAGCCGATGTGATCCTAATGATCTGAGTGATCTGTTGGGTTTATATTCAGTGAGCATATCTGCAATGTATTGAGGTCCTAGGCCATTGAATGATTTATATACCAGTAATAATACTTTAAAATCAATCCTAAATGTAACTTGCAGCCAGTGTAAAGACCTGAGGACTGGTGTGATGTGTTCATATTTTCTGGTTCTGCTCAGAATCCTAGCAGCAGCGTTCTGTATGAGCTGCAACTGTCTTATGGTCTTTTTGGGAAGGCCAGTGAGAAGTCCATTACAATAATCCACCCTGCTGGTGATGAAAGCATGCACAAGTTTCTCTAAGTCTTGACTGGAAACAAAGCATCTAATTCTTGCAATATTTTTCAGGTGATAGTATGCTGATTTAGTTATTGCTTTGACATGACTACTGAAACTAAGGTCTGACTCTAGAGACTAACACCAAGATTCCTGACTTGATTTTTAGTTGTTTGACCCTTAGACTGAAGGTATGCGTTCACCTTGAGAACTTCATCTTTGTTTCCAAACGCAATGACTTCAGTTTTGTCTTTGTTTAACTGAAGAAAGTTTTGGCACATCCAATTGTTTACTTCATCAATGCATTGGAACAGAGAGTTAATGGGGCTGTAATCGTTAGGCGATAGGGGTAAGTAGAGCTGTGTATCGTCTGCATAGCTGTGGTAAGAGATTTGGTTATTTCTCATTATTTGGCTCATTGGGAGCATGTACAGGTTGAATAGGAGTGGCGCAAGAATTGAGCCTTGAGGGACTCCGCATGTCATGGATGTCCACTCAGACTTATGATCTCCATTACTGACATAATAACCTCTCCCTACCAAGTATGACCTGAAACATTTTAGGACTATCCCAGAAAGCCCGACCCAGTTTTCCAGTCTGTCAAGAAGTATGTTGTGATCGACAGTGTCAAATGCAGCACTGAGGTCGAGTAGTACCAGCACTGATAATTTGCCTGTATCAGTATTTAAACGAATATCGTTTAGTATCTTTATGAGCGCTGTCTCTGTGCTGTGATGCGGTCGGAAACCAGATTGAAAATTGTCAAAGTATCCATTTGAGCTTGAGAATTTGTTCAGCTGATTGAAGACAACTTTTTCAATGATCTTGCCTATGAAAGGAAGATTTGAGATCGGTCTATAGTTGTTAAATATGGTCTTATCCAGATTGCTCTTATTCAGGAGGGGCTTGACAACTGCAGTTTTCAGGGAGTTCGGAAAACTCCCAGAGAGAAATGAGGCATTTACCACTTCTAGGAGATCCGCTTCTAAGCTGTGTAACACATTTTTGAGAAAAGATGTGGGAAGTTAGTCAAGGGCGCAGGTTGATGTTTTAAGGTGCTGTACGGTTTCTTCCAAAATTTTGCCATCAATTTCTTTGAAATCAGACATAGTGACTACTTTCTCATGCTGTTGTCTGATCTGTCTGACCCCAGCGCAACTCAAAGATGATCTGATCACCTTTCTGATATTATTGATTTTCTCAGAGAATAAAGAAGCAAACTCACTGCACTTGCTCTCTGAGAGCATTTCACTGGGAATCTGGCTTGAGGGGTTTGTCAGTCTCTCTACAGTAGCAAAAAGAGTCCGCGTGTTGTCAAGTCAAGTCAAGTCACCTTTATTTATATAGCGCTTTTTACAATACAGATTGTATCAAAGCAGCTTCACAGTGATAACATGAAAATAATATAACAGAGTTTGTTTTCTAAAAGAAAATTGAGTCAACGTCCACCTTAAGCAAGGCAGATCAATAATATTATTGAATATTAAATGTCCCCAACTAAGCAAGCCAAAAGACAAGGCAACAGTGGCAAGGAACCAAAACTCCATCAGGTGACAGAATGGAGAAAAAAACCTTGGGAGAAACCAGACTCAGTCGGAGGGCCAGTTTTCCTCTGGCCAACGAAGGAACAGTGCATGATTTATGATTCGGGCAGCATTACAAGTCAGATTGGATCGGAACATTTAGAATATTTATCCATTTCCATCTTTTGGAAGTCCAAGTAATCACGCCGGTGTTGAGACGAGTTGTTGAGGATCAGTGCCGTCCACCATAGAGGGTCCATATCGCCGGTGTTGAGTCGTCTCTTCACAGGCTTTGTGATTGGGGTATCTGAAGTCTCTGGTATCTGAAAGGCTGGATACAAACTGGAGCTGACGAACGCCGTTTTTCTCGGGACTCGCGTCCCGAGATAACAGCAGAAAAGCAAAAAGGGAAAATAATTAGCGTAGCTGCTGTTCATAACGATTTCCATAACACGGGCGTAAATGATAAAAAACATGAAGACAGTGATTCTTGCGTCCCAGAGTCACCCCCCTCCGTCCCCCACTCAACTCAACCCTGCTTACTGACCTCTACATCCCTCCTGCTGCTGAGACCCAACCACAATCTCACAATCTCTCCGCAGCCCAACCATACGCGCCGACCCGTTTGACTAAGGCTGTCGTTGTTTATATTGCTGTTTATAATATTCAAGAAGAAAGTCTGTCTAGCTTTGCCTAGTTCCTTATTGAAAGCATGGATGCTCCCTTTGTAGATGTTATAATGGACTACAAGTTTTGTCTTCCGCCACATGCGCTCTGCTTTTCTGCATTGTCTTTTCATATTTTGCACTGATGTTGAGTTTCTCCAAGGTGCGTTTTGTCTGCCATTCTTCTTCCTGACTTTCACAGGAGCAATATCATCAATTACACTCTTAACTTTTGAGTTAAAAGAATCAAGGAGAAAATCAACAGAGTCAGCAGATAAGCTTGGTGTTAAAGATATAGCCTTCATAAATAGTACACTAGTGTTCTCATTTAAGCATCTCTTCTTGACAGACACAGATCTAGATACAATGGCAGGAGAGATCAATATATCAAGGAAAATACAGAAATGATCAGACAGTGCTACATCCTTAATAACAATCGATGAAATGTTTAGACCCTTACTGATAAGTAAATCTAGAGTGTGTCCACGATTATGTGTGGGTCCATGTACATGCTGAGTCAGATCAAAAGTTTTTAAAACAGTTTGGATTTCTTTTGCCATATTGGTTTCTCCATTATCTATGTGAATGTTAAAATCTCCAGCAATGACAAAACAGTCAAACTCTGAGGAAATTGTATATAACAGTTCTGTAAAGTCCTCAGCAAAGGCTGGAGAGTATTTTGGAGGCCTGTAAACAAACAATAAGATATTCGAAAGATGGGTAATTCCCAAATGATATTTGCTTACATTGATAGACATCTTTATAAAGAGGAGCTAAACCTCCACCTCTTCTGACAGCTCTGCAGACACTCATAAAAGTAAAGTTAGGAGGGGCTGTTTCATTGAGGACTGTTGCACTGCAGCTGTCTTCTAGCCAAGTTTCATTTAGCAACATAGAATCCAGGTTGTAAGTGGTTAAGTCGTTGACTAGAAGTGATTTATTTTTAAGTGAGCGGATGTTTAAGAGTGCTAACTTAACAGTTTTACTTTTTGTCCCCACAGCAATCTTAGTTTGTCGTGTAATAGGCACCAGATTAGATGGGTTTGCTGTATGGCTTTTGGAGGCCTTAGACTTTCTATCATGTAATCAAACAGCAATAGAGAAAGATACAGGCACACTGGGTTCCCGCTTGTTCTGTAAACATTTGAGAAAGTTATTGTTATCATAGCGGGGACCCGACACATATCACTGAGAGCTGGTATCAGTTGTTTTTGGTTCACCTCGAGCCGCTGGAGGAGGGTGTGGGCCGCCGGCGCTGTGGCAGAGGCCGAAGAGCTCTCACAGGAGGAGGGAGAGGGCGAGCTGGGCCCGCAGGCTTTGGTGGTTGTGGGGCCTGCCGTTTTTTGGTTGGTATCTGGGGGCTCGCAGCAAAAGAGTGGGATAGTCTTGTTCTAGCATACACCAGTTGTTCCATTTTCTCTGAGAAGCACAGAAGTGGAGATGCTGGAGAGAGTGATAACGTTTCCGGTGAGAGGGGCTGTTGCTCTGGTGTTATCGGAGGCTGTGATATGTTGTCCTGATTTCCCTGGCTGTTTTCCAGAAAGTCGTCCTTGGGTGCTGTATCTTGGAGAAGTGCTAGTAAGTCACAGTCAGTCTGTGGTGAGCTCTGTGGGCAGGGCTCAGCTGAGATTGTATCCGTGAGCAGAGGTTGTTGTGGCTGAGTGGTGTTATCACTGTCCTTGATGTGTCAACCGCATGTCCATTCAGGTGCTGAAGTGAAGTTCTGTGGTCATTCATACTGTATCCAGGTGTGTGTGTGCCATTCAGGTTGAGTGGATTGGCACACACTGCAGAAGGATGACGGAGGGAGAAGTAGATGTTGTCCTTTAGCACTCTTGAACCAAGTTTGTTTGGGTGGTGGCCATTCTGTTGAAACAGTTTCCTCTGACTCCAGAAAAGATTGAAGTTATCAATGAAGTTCACTCCTTTTATATTGCAGGTTTTTTGCAGCCATGTATTAAGCCCAAGCAACCGTGAAAACCTGTTTGTTCCTCTTGCTGGGAGTGGTCCACTGATGAATGTTTGAACTTTCACTCTTTTAAGTGTTTCAAAAAGTTTGTTGAAATCCTTCTTAAGGAGTTCTGACTGCTCTTTATGAATATAATTCTTTCCCACATGAATGATGAGTCGATTTGCAGTCTTATGTTTCATAAGAATGTTCTGAAGTTCCCTGTTTACATCAGAAGTTGTTGCTTGTGGAAGGCAGCACGTTGTTGTATCCCTGCTATTAATGTTTCTGATTATGGAGTTAATTAATACTCCATAATAACTTATGTAAAACTCATTAATAACTAATGATCGTTGCAACGGAAGTGAATCAATTAAAACTAACTTTAGCTGGAAAATAACTATTCTAGAGCTGTCATAATGCCAAAACAATCTCTGTTACTGTAATCTCTATAGTGACTGGAAAAATGCAGCGGTGCTGTCACGGTATACTAATTCATTGCTTCCTTCTCGTCTCGTGTTGTTGTTGTTGCATGAAAGCACGTGTGTTGTGGGCGTGATTGAGTGTCATTCCTTGACTCGCTCCAGCTGATCATCATATCATCACCAGCTGCAGCCTATCTCATTTCACTATATATGCTCACAGTTTTCTCATCTCCATTGTCAGATCGTTCGTTGGATGTTCGGTGTTCCAGTCTTGTGTTCCTGAGTCTCTCGTCGTGTGTTCCTGTGAAGTTCGTCTTGATTGTGGATTATCATCGGTTGTGGATTATCACCGTTTGTGGATTGTTCTTCGTCTGTCTTCACCGCACCACTTGGGATTCACCTCGCTGACCATCGACGTCCCTGGGTCACCAGTTCCACGCCCGTGTCTTTCTGTTTGCACTTCCTCATTCCCTTAATAAAGAGTTATTTACCTGCTATTGCTTCTTGTTATCCATTGAGTCATGACAGGTGCGCCTAGCTGAACATGAAGGATCAGAGAGCCACAGAAAGGCAATGCTCGCGTATGTTTCTCGCTGTGCTGATGGGGGGCAGATATAGATTCAGAACTAAAAAAACAAATTGACAATGAATGCGAATATTGGACCGAGGTTGTAAAGAGGGTGGATGCTGTGAGGAAGTTTTTAGCAGACCAAGGTTAGGAGACAGTGAAGTTTTTGGGCAAACGGATAATGGGAACTTCAACCACCTTAATCCGCCCCCGCTTGTGGCCTACATTTATATATAAGTGTAAATTGTGTGTGTGTTAAATTCTTTAATATTACTTTGATTAATAATCCAAGGCCTCCATAATTGTACTTTTAGTCCTTCATTTCTCGCTGTTCATTGTGTCTGCTTCTCGTTGTCTTTTACATTTTGAAACAATCAAATGAATAAAAGCAAGGATGCCAGTTCCTGTAAGGATGTTTATTTAAATTATACAAAATTCAATATATATTTGCTGACTTAAATTAATCCAAGGCCTCCACAATTGTGCTTTTATTTCTTAATTTCCCATTTCCGTTTATTTTTTCTTCTTGTCTTTGATTTTTGAAGTTGCTGTAGCTATAACACTGATTCCACAGACAGCCGTGGCTGCAATAAGAATAGACATTGCATTTTCCACCTATAAGAATAAACCAAGTATTTATTTTCTAAATCACTGTGTGAAAACTTGTTACTTGACCTTAATCCTAATTTTAAATCAATTAAACATATTTTTGACATAATATAGTCTGTAATCCTCACATTTGAGACATTTATGAGTAGTCTACAATGTAATTCTGCATGCGAGGTCAGGCTGATCTACTGTACCTGCCGGGATTGAGGCACTCCGTATCTCAACAGCGTAACAAAGTGCTCACAGTTGTTTCTTAGAAGATTATACCGATGTTTCTCTCCCAAACGGCTATTTGCGTCTTGTAGAATATCTTCAATAGGACGTGGCTCATATTGCTTATCCAGATGATTGTTGATACAGTATTTGTCTTGGCCAACCACATCCTCAAGCTTTTCTCTCTTCACTTTGGCCTTGTCTTCTCCTACTACCTTCTCAATGATGGACACAGCGTTGGCATCCTCAGCTACAGAGAAAGAAATGGAAAATTAAAAACAATTATGACGCATGAGACTTGAATGGAATACATGTTTCAGATTTAATAAAAGTTCAGCTGAATTGACCATATGCACGATTACTTTTCAATAAGCCAGCTTGGGCATTTCCGGTGAACTGTCATTCTGTACACAAAACCATCAATGGTTGACTTTTTAATGTTGTATTTATGTTTTAATGCAGTAAGGGGAACCCATAGATAGAGAGTCCATAAAAGCAACGGGACAAAATATTTCAACAACCTTTTTGAGGAATAGGAAATAATAAGGTGATTCAGATTTTCCTTGGCACAGCTACTATTTACAACTGTCAGGCAGGTCGTTCACGTCACATCTCCGTCGTCAAGCCTGCGCAGTCGCTCAGCCATCAGCCATCATTATTGGGCTTCACGTTTCTCCGTTGAAATCAAGGGTTCGCTGTGTCCATTTCTCTTACTGTCTGTGGTTCCACCTGCGTGTGCTCTCAGAGGTGCACCACTATATAGTTCCCCCTGGAAACACCACTTCAGGTTCCAGCTCCGCCACACTGCACTCTTCAGGAGTTTCTTTGCATGGAGGAACTTGAAATGAATACTCTTTTTTTTTTTATGAAACATTCACTCAGTTTCAATTTTGGATACATATTAAACATAATAATCACTAGATTTAAAAAATAAATATTGTCAAGGTGAAGTATGAAGTACTAACAAAGTCTCATGAAAAACAGTAACTTACTTGCGATTGAATGACACAGAAAGCGAGCACCGCTCTCTCGCTTTATAATCACTGAAGCTGTCAGTCAGTGAGAGCTCATGATTTCCACACACATTCATTTTGTTCAATGAATCTAACTAAAGTGCATATTTAACTGACAGGGTGTTGAAGCTTTTTTTCTCACAAAAGTGTGAAAACAGATGGTCAAATAGAATTTTGCTGAGGAGGAACACTGAGGGACGTGTCTTTTTTATGTTGTCTTATGTTTAAATAACTATATTAATCCCTGAATATTTAAGTGACTATTATAAACTGTTTATTTAACTGTAATATTAGACTAGTGATGCTGTTAAAGCTGCCGACACACCAACAAGTGGCTTTCACCCGAGGTTTTCTCATAAAAATGCAGAAGTTCTACAGATCGTTCCCGGGATATGATCAATAGCATAAAAAACATGTAAAAATAAAAACACTCACAGGCTAAGGTGAGGTGAATCACATATCCATCGCCAACATAAAGAGCCCAGTGCTTGATTATCCATCTGGAGATTTCAATGAGGTCTCCTTGCTTCAGGTTCTTATCATATAGGAGACAATATGAGGCGTAATATTTTAAAAAGTTACAGAGCCAAAATATAATATTACACTGTTCATCTAAATTAAATAACACATTACCATTGCAGTTGTGAATAGATAAAACAATAAGAAAGTGTTAACTTTGCTGTTGTCCACATGACATATACTCGTTACAGAGGTTTATAAGTATTTCGCTTTCTGTTGCCTTAGAGAACAACTTGTGTAGTTTTTAAACTCTTTCAAGCTCTGTTACCGTAGTAAAACTGCTTTCCGACAACCCTTGAGCAATGAGGGATATCAGACAGTCTTTTATATCAAAAACAACAGCCCAGAAATGATCTATTTGCAAAGTGATGTTATCTTTCACTCTCTCCATATGTTTGAGTTCATTAAAAGATATTTACCTCGGCCATGGCAAACTCCTTCTGCTCTTCTGGGTTTCACTCTAATCCTGATAGAAACACATGAAGCTTTTATACACACAGGGGCAGGTCCACAATTTCTGGCAACTAAACAGGCATATATGTGGCAAACCATACCGGCTATGAGGGAAGAGACTGTATTGAAATGTATTTGTGCGTGTGTTGTACAGTGGAATTATGATCTGAAGAAAAGCAAGCCGTCACTGAGCTTGCCCTCTCCTGGGATCAGCCTGAGTAACAGCGCAGAACAGAAGATGCTCCAGACAGAGAGATGGTCCTCACTGCAGAACATGAAATCCACGGGGAGGAGTCGGATCCAGATCCATCTCCTCCCACCTTACATATACCTAAACTGGGGGTAGGCAAGTTCGGTCCTAGAGAGCCGCTGTCCTGCAGAGTTTGGCTCCAACACTGAAAACAAACCTCACCTGCCTATAGCCTTCGTAATCCTGAAGACATTGATTAGCTTGTTCAGGTGTGTTTGATTAGGGTTGGAACTAAATTCTACAGGACAGCGGCTCTCTAGGACCGAACTTGCCTACCCCTGACCTAATCCTACCCATCTCCACCCCCTAATCCCTAACCCCGCCCCTAATCCTACCCATCTCCACCCCCTAATCCCTAATCCCTAACCCCGCCCCTAATCCTACCCATCTCCACCCCCTAATCCCTAAACCCGCCCCTAATCCTACCCATCTCCACCCCCTAATCCCTAACCCCGCCCCTAATCCTACCCATCTCCACCCCCTAATCCCTAAACCTGCCCCTAATCCTACCCATCTCCACCCCCTAATCCCTAACCCCGCCCCTAATCCTACCCATCTCCACCCCCTAATCCCTAATCCCGCCCCTAATCCTACCCATCTCCACCCCCTAATCCCTAAACCTGCCCCTAATCCTACCCATCTCCACCCCCTAATCCCTAACCCCGCCCCTAATCCTACCCATCTCCACCCCCTAATCCCTAAACCTGCCCCTAATCCTACCCATCTCCACCCCCTAATCCCTAATCCCGCCCCTAATTCCTACCCATCTCCACCCCCTAATCCCTAAACCTGCCCCTAATCCTACCCATCTCCACCCCCTAATCCCTAATCCCGCCCCTAATCCTACCCATCTCCACCCCCTAATCCCTAACCCCGCCCCTAATCCTACCCATCTCCACCCCTTGGATCTTGATCCGACTCCTCCCCGTGGATCTCATGTACTGCATTGAGGTGCTACTGGCTCCATATACAAAAGAAATATATTTGAAATATATTTTCAGAATATATTTTTTGTATAAATGCAAATATTTGAAATTGGCCCAATAAATATATTTTAGTTAAATATATGTAAATATATTTTTATTTTATTTTTAATATATTTTAGTTAAATATGTGAATATATTTGTATGTCAATATATTTACTAACAACATATGTTGTACAAAGTTCATATGTTTTAACTTTTGCAAATGGTTTCATTTGAAATATATATTATATCCGAAAAAGTCCCAAAAGGATCGATTACATGCGACGGTAAAAGCTGTGGTGGACGTCCATGTCTGATATGGAAGCTTATGTGTAGCAATATTCAATTTGAAATGTAATATGCAAAATTATAATGCAATATGTAAAATGGCAATGCATTTCTGTATTTAAATTTACATTTTCCATTACATTAGTGCAACGTTTGGTGCAAAATGAAAGTGATAATTCAGTTATATAATTTACATTTGCCATTTCATACATATGTTTTGATATTTAAATTGAATACATATTTTAACGCTTTATAAGTTGCAAAATGAAAATGAAAATGTGTTAAAGGAATTTTTAGATCTGTTTAAAATGTTCAAGCAAAAACTGTAGCAAAATGATCATTTAAATGTTATTTTTCTTAATTGCATTTACACTCACAGTTAAGACACTTGCGATTGCATTTTCATTAAATGTCCCGCAATGAATGTTGCAAAATTCAATGTGCAAATTGAAAATGCATTCCGAGCCGATCACGCCCCTGCCCCGCCCCCTCCCGCTCGCTCGCTGTCAATCACTGCATCAAGGCGGGGCTCGGCAACATTTTGATGTGTTGGAAGGAAACATGGCGGCGGCAGAGCTGATACCTTTCTTTTACTGTCTATGATACGAGCGTAAATTTACTGTCAGATGAAGGGGAGCGTGAACAGAGAAATTGTAGTGTTTCCGAGGATTATTACGCGTTTGCAGTTGATAGAACCAGTGCGTTGTTGGACCTTCTGGGAGAAAGTTCTGCTTTATCACCCGATTGATGTCAACATTATGCTGTGCTGTTAATGATGCAGGACTCTGTTAATGATTGTTTCGTTTTGTATTAAATATTCTCATTGTCTGATACACATATGCTTAACTTTATTCTTATTACTATTAACTATAATTACCCAATAATGTTGGAGATCCTACAGGTTTTCTTTACAAATGCACCTACTCTGAGATCACAGAATATGACGGGTCAAATTCATAGCTACCAAAAAATTTGACCGCTCTTTATTTCTTCATAACTGACTGTAATGTTCAATAAAGTGACTCATTTGATGTTTAACCATCTCCCTTTTCTATTTTATAAAGCATATTGATCAGATATTTATAAATATATAGGGTCATCACGGAATCTGACGGGTTTTGATACTATCGTCTATTGGTCTAATATTTTAAAAACCGAAGCCGCACAAACAAAACTTTAACCGGCACAAACGAACGAGACTATTTTATTTGGAGGATGTGGGGGGCTGGGTGACCTCAGAATGACCTAGAAATATTCTTTAAATATCTAAAAAATCGAAGCAGCACAAACAATAAAGCAAAGTAACAGCACAAATGAAGTAAAAACGATTGAGCCTATTTTGCCGAAGTTTTGAATTGGGTGGGGGCGGGGCCAACTTCATGCAGTGATTGACAGCGAGCGGGAGGGAGGGGGCGGGGCAGGGGCGTGATCGGCTCGGAATATATTTCCAATTTGCACATTGAATTTTGCTACATTCATTGCGGGACATTTAATGAAAATGCAATCGCAAGTGTCTTAACTGTGAATCTGTAAATGCAATTAAGAAAAATAACATTTAAATGATCATTTTGCTACAGTTTTGGTTGAACATTTTAAACAGATCTAATAATTTCTTTAATACATTTAAATTTAAATTTTGCAACTTATAAAGCGTTAAAATATGTATTCAATTTACATATTAAAACATATGTATGAAATGGCAAATGTAAATTATATCATTGAATTATCATTTTCATTCTGCACCAAACGTTGCACAAATGTAATGGAAAATGTTAATTTAAATACAGAAATGCATTGCCATTTTACATATTGCATTGTCATTTTACATATTGCATTGTCATTTTACATATTACATTTCAAATTGAATATTGCTACACATAAGCTTCCATAGTCTGAGCGCATGTGAAGCTGGATCTACATCCATACATTTAAACCAACAGTTTGTCCATATTTGCAGCACTCGTTTTGTTACTTGTTTTTTAATATGCTGGTCTAATGTATTTATTTATTTTTTGTAGCCCTATAACAGTGCTCAAATGTATTATAGCCTTCCCTACACAATACCCTAATATTAATTATACATAGCCTATTAGGCAACAAAGGTAGCTAAATAATAAAAAATCGTATGAAATATACCATTTTCAGTCGAGGCTGGTCACTGAGGTAACATCTAATTACAACCCCGGACATCGTATGCAACGGACATTTAAGATGGACTAAAATCTTTAATTACGGCATTTAAGAAATGAATAGAAAAATGAACTAAAAATAAAACATTTACTCACTTTCTTGCCTTTAAATAAAACTGTCCAGAGCGTTGAATGCGTGAACTGGCATCTATAGGTAATCTTGTGACACAAACACCTGGCTAGATCAGTCTCAGTTCACACGAAAATTAATGACATCGACGGTGCGGGCCATTTCGATTCCCATCATTGTTATTTTAATATGATTCACAAATTAGTAATACGCCCCAAATACCACAATTTAATTTATATTTTAAAATAATTTTAAATGAATGAAACATTAAAGCCCCCGCTAGCTTTTACCCCGCTTGAACTGTTTGTTTTACAGTAGGTTGCCCTAAATAGCCTATAGTTTAGCCACAGACACACACACACACACACACACACACACACACACACACACACACACACACACACACACACACACACACACACACACACACACACACACACACACACACACACAGACACACACACACACACACACACACACACACGCGTAAATCCAAATGCATGTTTATTATCTTTGCGCATCAGCGACCATTCCTCCTTGATCTGTTGAAGACTTTTGACATGTAATTTACCCCTCCCTTTCCCCTATTATGTAACATTATGCAAAAATTGTTCAGAAGTTTGAAAACAGTACAAATTCACCTCAAAGCAATTTTTAAAGCCCAAGCAATTCTCTTCAGAACAGTTTCATATTTGCATTTCTTTATACCAAAAACCAGCATCGGATTTTTATTTCTGAGATCTCTTGATAATGTCATTTGGACAGCATACTCCGGGGTGTGAGCAGGTCAAACCAGTTCCACAAGTTGAGGGACAAACATTAAATTGTCTTTGGTTTGGGGGGACATGAAGCTTTCAGCACTCAGATGCTCTAATGATTCAGGTCACAAGAAATGAAACATATTGCTGAGTATTGAATATATTTCCTGGCCATAATATATCTATACAGACCTCAATAAATACGAGAAACCTGTCAGCCTGACCTTATAAATTAGGTAAGTTTCACCGTTTATATACAGCGGACATTTAATTGTATTATGTACTCGGTGTGTACTTAAATTCGATCAGTGTAAACAACTTAATGTTTTTGCTTTTGAAATGTAACGTTTATAAAATATTGTGATAGTGGACTGAGTGGACCCTTCTATTGGTGAAACACAGTTTGATTTTTTTATTTATTATTTTTTTATTATTTCAGTATCAATTGTTTTATGTTTTCAATATTTAACCTAAATGAAATAAGTGATAGCTTATAGCCTATCTGAAACGGTTAAATTAATTAACCCTCTGACGCATTACTTAGGCTATAAAATAATGAAGTAACATTTGTTTAGGCTGTCTTTGAGTTCACTTGAACAAGGGTTAAATTACTCGTCAGGCTACAGAAGAATACCATAATTCCTCCGTGCAATTAGGCCTAAAACATCGAGAGTCACGCAGATCTATAACAACCCAGCCACAACACATTTTTCTACGACTCTTTGAGTTAACATGTACTAAACATGACTGGAATGCGCACCGCCACCGCACCTCGATGCTCATGACAAGAACGGCTTTATTGAAGTGAATTGGGTTTAAATCGCCGTCATGCATGGATTAATGATATTTTGCTATTTTACACATAATACTCCACGATGATCACATTACACAAAACTGAAATTGCACGTCAAAATAAAACATTGTCAATATTTTTTGAAGCCCCCCAAAACGATAAATCACGTTTTCAGGGGAGCCCATGTCTTATTAAGGGGACCGAGCTCGCCCGTAGTTCGCACCCTGCATATCAGCCCTGAGCTCAACTAAACCATCGCCACAGTCCCGACGCAACAGCCGGTGCATGATCTAAATCAGTTGCTATTAAATGCAAATCATTAACAATGGTACTTAAAAACCCCGCCATATTTTACAAAACTATCCACAGTAGTGCAGCCGTAATAATACCGATCCTGTTGAACCAATCCTGCACTGAGAGACGCTACCTTATTAACATACGTACACATACATAGATAAATAAACAAACAAATAAACGTAGAAATGCCTAAATAAATGTAACAATAAATAAATGTAGAAATACATAAATAAATGAAGAAAAAATGTAGTATAACACAAATGGTACAAACATAGCACAATTAAAAATTATACTTTTGACAAAATTATTTATGTATGTATTCATTCATGTATGCATATCTGCATTTATTTGTTTCAGAAATTAAAGGGGTGGTTGACTGCTTTTTTCTTTGCATGCTTGTGTTTATGGGGTGCAATAGGCTATGTGTAACATGTCTTCGTGGTTTTTTTAAAGCCTTATTTTTCACCTTTATTGTAAGCCGCTTTCTCCTCTGTCATTTGCAGTACTATGGAAGTAAAATAATGCCAAATGTTTTTGAAACAAAAAGCCTGTTGAATTGTGCAGAAAAAAATATGCATTGCATTAACCCTGCTTGTATTTTAATGCATTGTATTTTTAGGGCTTGCATTTTTATGGGCTGAAATTTAGTATGGTTGAATATTTAAGCTGCGAATATTTAAATTCAAAACATATCAAACACATTTTCATTAGTAAAATTTCAATAATCCATATTCACCTTTCATATTTCACTTCCAAAATATTCAAACTGATTAAAAATACAACCTATAATATTCAACAGGCGGTTTTCGGTCCATTTTATTTCGCTTTGCAAATTCACTTCCACAAATTCAGTGGTTCAAATTCGACAGTAAATTCAACGTTGACGTCCAGGAACTGCAGGAAAAGCAATAGATTACCGAGCATAATCTCCATCTGCTGTTAGTCGACCTCACCAGCAGGGGGTGCAAGCGCGTGTTGTTGTAGTACAATTCAACAGGCTTTTTGTTTCAAAAACATTTGCCATTATTTTACTTCCATACAGGACCGGTTGACTTCCTGATTCTATGAAACCACTCCCTCAGAAACAGGCAATGGGCTCAGATTGGTTAGTTGGGCCGGTGTGTTGCAATTGGCTAAACTGCGTAGCGCACGTTGTCCGGAAACTTCACGCCCATAACCTTTACGGGCGAAAGCTGCATGTGCTCCGGTCAAATGTAAATGATGGTGTCAATAGTGTAATGGTGTTTGAGCCAGAATCGGACCCAGAAAGCGGCAATGAAGAGACTCAAGCAGAACCCCCCCAAACACGGCTCTTACAAAACGTTTCTGAATGGTCAACCCAGTCTCATATAAAAACGTACCCTGACTACGTTGGTCCAACGTGCAAAACGTAGTGGGGTTACAATGATGGCCCTGGAATTGTATGACTGTTACGTTTTTTTTGCCTATTCTTTTGCGTCCAAGTCACGTGACTTTCAAGACTCCGGCCGTGAGAACAAAAAACATGCCGGACTTTTCTCTCATTTTTAGTGAAAAAATCTATATTTTGAGTTAGTTTCTGCATAAAAATAAGTTTTAATTACATTTCTAGCAAGAAATATATATTTTATTTTCATAATATTCACTCAGTGAATGTACATAATCACTCGCTTGCTCCTTTTTGCGAGATTTTTCAGATCTCGCCAGAATAACGTGAATCTGAAACGTTTTGTTTGCTATGGACTGCAACAACGAATTAATAAATAGATAAAATTCGATTATTAAAAGACTTGGCAACGAATTTCAATATCGAATCGTTGTGTCGCGCGATTATTACGCCAGTCAATAATTCGCAGAGATGTTTGAGTATAAATAATGGTTGATGCGTTCCTGGATGAGTGAAAGGTAAATAACATTATCTCAGTTGTGGAAAAAGCATACTAATTAATTACATGCTAATTACAAGGTCCATAGACTCTGAGGTATAGCAGGGAAGAAGTATCAAGGTGCAAAACTGAGAACACTCCAAATAAAGTGAACTATAGTACCTGGTTCGAATGTCGTTATTCAAATGCAAGCTAATAGTGCTGAGCACACGTTAGAGCCAGTGAGAGTTTAATTCAATATTCGTCAAAACGCTTCACTTTCTTTTCTTTTCTTCACTTTTCTTCACTTTTTTCTCCATTGGGTCATCTGATGGGGTGTTAGGACACCTTTAGGTCACTGGATGGAGTTTTTCGGTTCCTTGCCACTGTTGCCTTTGGCTTGCTCAGTTGGGGATATTCAAATTAATTAACCAATCATACCATTGATTAGCTCTACCAAACTTGGATGTCTTTTTTTTTCCAGTAATAAACAAACATTGTTAAGTTGTTTTGATTGATACTGTGAAGCAGCTTTGATACAATCTGTATTGTGAAAAGCGCTATATAAATATATTTGACTTGACTTGACTTTTTTTTTATGTAGAAAGGGTTTTCTAGATCTGTCAGTACGGTACAGGACCACAACCGTTAGACTGAATTTTTACAATGTAATATTATAATATTGGATTTATAATGAGATGTTTGTAGGTGGCGATAACCTTGGTGGGTGGTGGTTTATTCTGTGGCTCAATTTTTTATTTAGGTGGATCAGCATGGACACACTAAACGAGGGTCAAAACAATCAACAAAGCTGTGTGTTTGGCTTGATGAGGACAAAGATGGTCAACCTCTGCCAAAAAGATGTAGAGCTGGGGAGAAACCAAAGTGAGATTCAGCTACTGGTTGGTTTTTTTGTTTGTTTTTTCATCAGTAGTTGCATTCATTATTCATTATTCACTGAGCAAGTTCTAAATGGATATTCATATTTTTGCAGTTTCTTCAGCAAGCGTTACACCCTCCTGTGCTCCGCCTATCAGCCCAACTGAAGACACTGTGACCGCCGAAAATTTAGGTTTTTTCCCTTAATACTTGTTTCCAGATTTGCTATGTGGTAATTGCCCAGATTTACCATTGCCTTCTTCCCTTTTAATTTTCAGACTCCCTCATTCAAGATGTCCGAGACCTCTTGGGAAGTGGAGCTGAACAACCTCTCCCCTCACACTGGAGGAACCGGCAAACTTCCTCTCTGGAGAATCGGACAGTGATGAGGCCCTTCATGGCGAACAATATGTTGTCATCTGAGAAGCCGAAGGAGGGGGTTTGCCATCATTGTGGACACAAGGCTGCAGTAGTGATGTGTAGAGACTGTTTACCGCCATCACTCTACTGCACAGCCTGTGTCCTTTCCACACATGAGGCCCTGGTGCTTCATAACAGAGCATCCACAGTGGAGGGGTTCTCCAGACACCTGCCGTCATCCACTTGTGTTCAGCAGGATGAGGGAGGGAAATTCTCCTATCATGAAAAAGGTAGTTTTTAAGTCTTAGGTTATATAGGCTGTTTTACATTTTACACAAACCCTGGTTTACTCCAACAGGCATGCTGAATGAAGTTTTGTTTGATAGAAACAACACCCTCACTGTTGAGTTTTTGTTTTCTTTTACTCTAATATGTAAACTAATTCTGCTTTTTAGATTGCATGTTACCAATCGTTCCTCCCTGCTGCGACTGCTCCACTGGGCAAACAAGCTTTTCCAAGCGAAAGTCAGTTACTTTAATTGGAATGAATGGTAACGTTTTTTTAATTTTTTATGTCTTCATATTGTGTTTTTTGTTTCTTGTTGAACAAGAGATAATTGTTTTCTCAGAAATTTCATGAATATACAACCTCTTCCTTCCATCAGTAAACTGCTCCTGTGGAAAAACCTTGCGGTTACTGGCCCGCCACTGTCAATTTTGAGACCTTGTACATGGTGGACTTGTTCAACACGTATGAGGATCTAAAAGTCACTGCTCCAGGGATGTCGAGACAAGCTTTTGTCAGCATGCTCGAGTGTCGTACAGAACTCTTCGGGCGAGTGAGTGGACTCATCATTTAAGTTATCTTGTTTGGATCGCCTTTTAAATAACTGATTCATTGTTAAGACTTGTTCTTACACTCCCCAAAGTTTCAGCACATATTTCTTTACAGAGCCCTGGTCTGAAGGTCTGAAGCAAACCTTCGAAACAGTTACTTACTGTTTTTGCTGACTTTTGCAATCAGGAAGGAGCTGGAACAACAATCGGGGAGGAGGTTGAACCGGTTAACAGCTTCCTCTCACAAGCAGCCATATGTTCCAAGTACATGTCAAAAGCTGGTAAGCATTTGTCATGTATAGTTGTGTCCAAATTGAGACCAAGGGGTTTGAACACTGATGCTCTGTCTTTGCATTTTAGAGTTCCCTGCAAAGGTGATCCCTTAGAAAACAACTGTCTAGTCAGCACTTTTACACTGATCAGGATTCTCTTTATAATAATGTAACTTGTATGATTATTTCCAGGTTTATGTGACAATATTAGAGAATGATCAATGTAGTATATAACCTTTAGTCCTCACTGTGAACCTAAATTACTGCACATACATTGTGTGTCAAGTTTGCACAGACATGATAACAATCCAGGCTGGAACAAGCGAAAGGCGGAAAACCTTGACCGGACACTGGCCAAAAGATACATCAGGGTACTAACTAGGCAAATGTGTATAATAACATTTTTGTTTTTAAGTTGTGTCTCAGCATTTTTTAACACGGATATTTATTTCGGACAGACTGTACAAAGGATTGCAGAGGCAACAAAGGACCTGGAGAAACTCACCGCTGAGTTATCTCTACAGCAAGACAGTCCAGCAGTGGGTGTCGGATCTTCAGCGGTGGACCTCAGGTACTTCGAAAAAATTATGTTATGGCATATTTTAAAGAATCATTGGCTCTGCTCTTGTACAGGGGATCTGAAAAGAGGCTGATTTTTAACTGAAATGGGCATTAATTCATTTGTTTGTTGTCGGACAAAGGAGCAACAATCCAAAATGACCTGCAGAGGACCATCGAGGCGCTATACAGGTGTTTGGGCATCAAACAGCGAACATTTCAGCTGTATCGTCCGTCTGGTGAGAGCAGAAAAGGCCACTAGTAATGCAGATTTGTGAAAAAATGATTCACTACTGATTTATACATAGTAAAAATAGCTAACCCATATATATATATATATATATATAAACATCTTTTGAAGTAGGTTTACTACAAGTCAGGGCAGCATACTGAAAAACTCTCAAAATCATAATAAGTTTGAGTGCAATATCCAAATATTTCCAATATTTCTGCAAAGAGCAGAGATGTCCTGACCTACCAATTTTGTCCTCTATTTAAAAAAAAAAAAAAATAGGATTGTTTAAAATAGATTCCGAAAAAATTTTCCCAAGTTGTTTCACAATTTTTCAAATGATAATGAAACTTGTGATGCAAAAAATGATTTCACAAAACCTGTCGCAATAATCACAACACAAACATGCATATTGTGAAGTCTTATTTTGTAAGGTGCTTTTGTGTAGTCACCGTGTGAGTGCACACTCATTTTGTGTTTCTCGTTGTAGGTGGGAATAAGCGAAGGCATTAACTGAGAAGAAAGATTGCTGTTGAGAAGAAAGCCTTGGAAGTTGCCATCAATGACCACAATGCTGGTGTGGGGAAGTTGAAAAACTGCCTCCTCCCAATGAACTCCTGGCTGTGGGAATGTAAGTACTTCCTCTGAAATGCACTGAATACAAATTGTTTTATGCACACATCTTGATGTAAATATGGAATCTGATGTAAAAAATGTTAAGACACGGGGCAATATGCAAAAAAAAAGAAAAAAGAAAAGAATGCAGTAATTTGTAAATGGATGTGATCGAACCCCTTCGAGAAGCGCTGGGTCTCATCCTGTCAGGGTTTAGTTCTCTATTGTAGAAGTACAGCATGCAAAATATCTTCTGTCCCAATATTTTTATAGGTTGTAAGATAACACTTTGATGTAATGTATTGCAGGTCATGGTGATATGAAAAATGTGTTTGACAAGGCAATGCTGCTGGCTAGACTGAAAGAAGAAGAAGTTGTTGTGGTTCGCGAAGTCAAGGAGCACATGGAGTACATGAGGAGTGTTGCTGGACTCATTGAAGAGTTTACCTTTCAGCTGAGCTCACTGAACACACCAATGGGAAATGCAAGGACAGTAAATAGTTAGAATAGAATAGTTACTTCCTCAACTGATGAGGAACTGGGAGAATAGATATTAGGGAGATGATGTGCATGACTCTAAGAAGATGTCTTCACAGTGTGTTGAACCCAAACGTTTTCACCCAGTAAAGTGAACTGTTGTTTCAACTATAGTCATGTCTCTTTTGTTTGATTCATGAATAGTTTTCATTTAAGTCCTTTTCCTGTCGTATCCCGTTGTGTGAGTTGTTCCTTTCAAGTAAGTCTGTAGTAAGAATTAGGCCTATATTCTGAGGCAGGGGTCATCAACTACACTTGTCCAAGGGTCAGACGCTCTTGTAAAATTAAAATGAATATTGTATCCTATAAGTAATATATTATTATTTCATAAATCAATTTGCCTTTGAAATGTATGTTATTTTTTAGCCTTTGTCAGTGTTAACTTACAATAACCTTAATCAAAACATATGAAAACCTACATCAACACATAACACTATAGACTTCTTTTAAATAACAGCTTATTACAAAGCTGATGAACTTCAATGGGAATGTTATTCCAGATGACGATAGCTCTATACAGGATGGTTTTCTTCATAAAATTAGTTTTGGATAGGGGTCGTTATATGACCATTATTTGCCTTTCTGGTGTTATGATTATGCAAAGAATTACAATACACTATTTGATTAAACAGAGAAATAGGCGTTTTCATCGTCAATGTGTTATGTCTCATAGTTCACTTCAATTCAATTCAAATTTATTTGTATAGCGCTTTTCACAATACATATTGTTTCAGAGCAGCTTTACAGAAAGTGCATTTCAGAAATGTACATAGAAAAATACAGTTAATCATGTATTAATTTAGGGCATAACATATCGCCGGCATCGAGTGATCTCATCGCAGGTGTTGGGTCATCTCATCGCAGGCGTTTAGTCATCTCATCGCAGGCGTTTAGTCATCTCATCGCAGGTGTTGGGTCATCTCATCGCAGGTGTTGGGTCATCTCATCGCAGGCGTTTAGTCATCTCATCGCAGGTGTTGGGTCATCTCATCGCAGGCGTTTAGTCATCTCATCGCAGGTGTTGGGTCATCTCATCGCAGGTGTTGGGTCATCTCATCGCAGGTGTTTAGTCATCTCATCGCAGGCGTTTGGTCATCTCATCGCAGGTGTTGGGTCATCTCATCGCAGGCGTTTAGTCATCTCATCGCAGGTGTTGGGTCATCTCATCGCAGGTGTTGGGTCATCTCATCGCAGGCGTTTAGTCATCTCATCGCAGGTGTTTAGTCATCTCATCGCAGGAGTTTAGTCATCTCATCGCAGGTGTTGGGTCATCTCATCGCAGGTGTTGGGTCATCTCATCGCAGGCGTTTAGTCATCTCATCACAGGTGTTGGGTCATCTCATCGCAAGTATTTAGTCATCTCATCGCAGCTGTTTAGTCATCTCATCGCAGGTGTTTAGTCATCTCATCGCAGGTGTTGGGTCATCTCATCGCAGGTGTTTGGTCATCTCATCGCAGGTGTTGGGTCATCTCATCGCAGGTGTTTAGTCATCTCATCACAGGTGTTTAATCATCTCATCGCAGGTGTTGGGTCAATCTCATCGCAGGTGTTTAGTCATCTCATCGCAGCTGTTTAGTCATCTCATCGCAGGTGTTGGGTCATCTCATCGCAGGTGTTTAGTCATCTCATCGCAGGTGTTGGGTCTTCTCATCGCAGGTGTTTAGTCATCTCATCGCAGGTGTTGGGTCATCTCATCGCAGGTGTTTAGTCATCTCATCGCAGGTGTTGGGTCATCTCATCGCAGGCGTTTAGTCATCTCATCGCAGGTGTTGGGTCATCTCATCGCAAGTATTTAGTCATCTCATCGCAGCTGTTTAGTCATCTCATCGCAGGTGTTTAGTCATCTCATCGCAGGTGTTGGGTCATCTCATCGCAGGTGTTTAGTCATCTCATCGCAGGTGATGGGTCATCTCATCGCAGGTGTTTAGTCATCTCATCACAGGTGTTTAATCATCTCATCGCAGGTGTTGGGTCAATCTCATCGCAGGTGTTTAGTCATCTCATCGCAGCTGTTTAGTCATCTCATCGCAGGTGTTGGGTCATCTCATCGCAGGTGTTTAGTCATCTCATCGCAGGTGTTGGGTCATCTCATCGCAGGTGTTTAGTCATCTCATCGCAGGTGTTGGGTCATCTCATCGCAGGCGTTTAGTCATCTCATCGCAGGTGTTGGGTCATCTCATCGCAGGCGTTTAGTCATCTCATCGCAGGTGTTGGGTCATCTCATCGCAAGTATTTAGTCATCTCATCGCAGCTGTTTAGTCATCTCATCGCAGGTGTTTAGTCATCTCATCGCAGGTGTTGGGTCATCTCATCGCAGGTGTTTAGTCATCTCATCGCAGGTGTTGGGTCATCTCATCGCAGGTGTTTAGTCATCTCATCGCAGGTGTTGGGTCATCTCATCGCAGGTGTTTAGTCATCTCATCGCAGGTGTTGGGTCATCTCATCGCAGGCGTTTAGTCATCTCATCGCAGGTGTTGGGTCATCTCATCGCAAGTATTTAGTCATCTCATCGCAGCTGTTTAGTCATCTCATCGCAGGTGTTTAGTCATCTCATCGCAGGTGTTGGGTCATCTCATCGCAGGTGTTTGGTCATCTCATCGCAGGTGTTGGGTCATCTCATCGCAGGTGTTTAGTCATCTCATCACAGGTGTTTAATCATCTCATCGCAGGTGTTGGGTCATCTCATCGCAGGTGTTGGGTCATCTCATCGCAGGTGTTTAGTCATCTCATCGCAGGTGTTTAGTCATCTCATCGCAGGTGTTGGGTCATCTCATCGCAGGTGTTTGGTCATCTCATCGCAGGTGTTGGGTCATCTCATCGCAGGTGTTTAGTCATCTCATCACAGGTGTTTAATCATCTCATCGCAGGTGTTGGGTCATCTCATCGCAGGTGTTGGGTCATCTCATCGCAGGTGTTTGGTCATCTCATCGCAGGTGTTGGGTCATCTCATCGCAGGTGTTTAGTCATCTCATCACAGGTGTTTAATCATCTCATCGCAGGTGTTGGGTCATCTCATCGCAGGTGTTGGGTCATCTCATCGCAGGTGTTGGGTCATCTCATCGCAGGTGTTTAGTCATCTCATCGCAGCTGTTTAGTCATCTCATCGCAGGTGTTGGGTCATCTCATCGCAGGTGTTTAGTCATCTCATCGCAGGTGTTTAGTCATCTCATCGCAGCTGTTTAGTCATCTCATCGCAGGTGTTGGGTCATCTCATCGCAGGTGTTTAGTCATCTCATCGCAGGTGTTGGGTCATCTCATCGCAGGTGTTTAGTCATCTCATCGCAGGTGTTGGGTCATCTCATCACAGGTGTTTAGTCATCTCATCGCAGGTGTTGGGTCATCTCATCGCAGGCGTTTAGTCATCTCATCGCAGGTGTTGGGTCATCTCATCGCAAGTATTTAGTCATCTCATCGCAGCTGTTTAGTCATCTCATCGCAGGTGTTTAGTCATCTCATCGCAGGTGTTGGGTCATCTCATCGCAGGTGTTTAGTCATCTCATCGCAGGTGTTGGGTCATCTCATCGCAGGTGTTTAGTCATCTCATCACAGGTGTTTAATCATCTGATCGCAGGTGTTGGGTCAATCTCATCGCAGGTGTTTAGTCATCTCATCGCAGCTGTTTAGTCATCTCATCGCAGGTGTTGGGTCATCTCATCGCAGGTGTTTAGTCATCTCATCGCAGGTGTTGGGTCATCTCATCGCAGGTGTTTAGTCATCTCATCGCAGGTGTTGGGTCATCTCATCGCAGGTGTTTAGTCATCTCATCGCAGGCGTTTAGTCATCTCATCGCAGGTGTTGGGTCATCTCATCGCAGGTGTTGGGTCATCTCATCGCAGGTGTTTAGTCATCTCATCGCAGGCGTTTAGTCATCTCATCGCAGGTGTTGGGTCATCTCATCGCAGGCGTTTAGTCATCTCATCGCAGGTGTTGGGTCATCTCATCGCAGGTGTTGGGTCATCTCATCGCAGGCGTTTAGTCATCTCATCGCAGGTGTTGGGTCATCTCATCGCAGGCGTTTAGTCATCTCATCGCAGGTGTTGGGTCATCTCATCGCAGGTGTTGGGTCATCTCATCGCAGCTGTTTAGTCATCTCATCGCAGGCGTTTGGTCATCTCATCGCAGGTGTTGGGTCATCTCATCGCAGGCGTTTAGTCATCTCATCGCAGGTGTTTAGTCATCTCATCGCAGGAGTTTAGTCATCTCATCGCAGGTGTTGGGTCATCTCATCGCAGGTGTTGGGTCATCTCATCGCAGGCGTTTAGTCATCTCATCGCAGGTGTTGGGTCATCTCATCGCAAGTATTTAGTCATCTCATCGCAGCTGTTTAGTCATCTCATCGCAGGTGTTTAGTCATCTCATCGCAGGTGTTGGGTCATCTCATCGCAGGTGTTTGGTCATCTCATCGCAGGTGTTGGGTCATCTCATCGCAGGTGTTTAGTCATCTCATCACAGGTGTTTAATCATCTCATCGCAGGTGTTGGGTCAATCTCATCGCAGGTGTTTAGTCATCTCATCGCAGCTGTTTAGTCATCTCATCGCAGGTGTTGGGTCATCTCATCGCAGGTGTTTAGTCATCTCATCGCAGGTGTTGGGTCATCTCATCGCAGGTGTTTAGTCATCTCATCGCAGGTGTTGGGTCATCTCATCGCAGGTGTTTAGTCATCTCATCGCAGGTGTTGGGTCATCTCATCGCAGGCGTTTAGTCATCTCATCGCAGGTGTTGGGTCATCTCATCGCAAGTATTTAGTCATCTCATCGCAGCTGTTTAGTCATCTCATCGCAGGTGTTTAGTCATCTCATCGCAGGTGTTGGGTCATCTCATCGCAGGTGTTTAGTCATCTCATCGCAGGTGTTGGGTCATCTCATCGCAGGTGTTTAGTCATCTCATCGCAGGTGTTGGGTCATCTCATCGCAGGTGTTTAGTCATCTCATCGCAGGTGTTGGGTCATCTCATCGCAGGCGTTTAGTCATCTCATCGCAGGTGTTGGGTCATCTCATCGCAAGTATTTAGTCATCTCATCGCAGCTGTTTAGTCATCTCATCGCAGGTGTTTAGTCATCTCATCGCAGGTGTTGGGTCATCTCATCGCAGGTGTTTGGTCATCTCATCGCAGGTGTTGGGTCATCTCATCGCAGGTGTTTAGTCATGTCATCACAGGTGTTTAATCATCTCATCGCAGGTGTTGGGTCAATCTCATCGCAGGTGTTTAGTCATCTCATCGCAGGTGTTTAGTCATCTCATCGCAGGTGTTGGGTCATCTCATCGCAGGTGTTTAGTCATCTCATCGCAGGTGTTGGGTCATCTCATCGCAGGTGTTTAGTCATCTCATCGCAGGTGTTGGGTCATCTCATCGCATGCGTTTAGTCATCTCATCGCAGGTGTTGGGTCATCTCATCGCAGGCGTTTAGTCATCTCATCGCAGGTGTTGGGTCATCTCATCGCAAGTATTTAGTCATCTCATCGCAGCTGTTTAGTCATCTCATCGCAGGTGTTTAGTCATCTCATCGCAGGTGTTGGGTCATCTCATCGCAGGTCTTTGGTCATCTCATCGCAGGTGTTGGGTCATCTCATCGCAGGTGTTTAGTCATGTCATCACAGGTGTTTAATCATCTCATCGCAGGTGTTGGGTCAATCTCATCGCAGGTGTTTAGTCATCTCATCGTTGCTATTTAGGCATCTCATCGCAGGTGTTGGGTCATCTCATCGCAGGTGTTTAGTCATCTCATCGCAGGTGTTGGGTCATCTCATCGCAGGTGTTTAGTCATCTCATCGCAGGTGTTGGGTCATCTCATCGCAGGTGTTTAGTCATCTCATCGCAGGTGTTGGGTCATCTCATCGCAGGCGTTTAGTCATCTCATCGCAGGTGTTGGGTCATCTCATCGCAAGTATTTAGTCATCTCATCGCAGCTGTTTAGTCATCTCATCGCAGGTGTTTAGTCATCTCATCGCAGGTGTTGGGTCATCTCATCGCAGGTGTTTAGTCATCTCATCGCAGGTGTTGGGTCATCTCATCGCAGGTGTTTAGTCATCTCATCACAGGTGTTTAATCATCTGATCGCAGGTGTTGGGTCAATCTCATCGCAGGTGTTTAGTCATCTCATCGCAGCTGTTTAGTCATCTCATCGCAGGTGTTGGGTCATCTCATCGCAGGTGTTTAGTCATCTCATCGCAGGTGTTGGGTCATCTCATCGCAGGTGTTTAGTCATCTCATCGCAGGTGTTGGGTCATCTCATCGCAGGTGTTTAGTCATCTCATCGCAGGCGTTTAGTCATCTCATCGCAGGTGTTGGGTCATCTCATCGCAGGTGTTGGGTCATCTCATCGCAGGTGTTTAGTCATCTCATCGCAGGCGTTTAGTCATCTCATCGCAGGTGTTGGGTCATCTCATCGCAGGTGTTGGGTCATCTCATCGCAGGCGTTTAGTCATCTCATCGCAGGTGTTGGGTCATCTCATCGCAGGCGTTTAGTCATCTCATCGCAGGTGTTGGGTCATCTCATCGCAGGTGTTGGGTCATCTCATCGCATCTGTTTAGTCATCTCATCGCAGGCGTTTGGTCATCTCATCGCAGGTGTTGGGTCATCTCATCGCAGGCGTTTAGTCATCTCATCGCAGGTGTTGGGTCATCTCATCGCAGGTGTTGGGTCATCTCATCGCAGGCGTTTAGTCATCTCATCGCAGGTGTTGGGTCATCTCATCGCAGGCGTTTAGTCATCTCATCACAGGCGTTTAGTCATCTCATCGCAGGTGTTGGGTCATCTCATCGCAGGTGTTGGGTCATCTCATCGCAGGTGTTTAGTCATCTCATCGCAGGTGTTGGGTCATCTCATCGCAGGCGTTTAGTCATCTCATCGCAGGTGTTGGGTCATCTCATCGCAGGTGTTGGGTCATCTCATCGCAGGCGTTTAGTCATCTCATCGCAGGTGTTGGGTCATCTCATCGCAGGTGTTGGGTCATCTCATCGCAGGCGTTTAGTCATCTCATCGCAGGTGTTGGGTCATCTCATCGCAGGTGTTGGGTCATCTCATCGCAGGCGTTTAGTCATCTCATCGCAGGTGTTGGGTCATCTCATCGCAGGTGTTGGGTCATCTCATCGCAGGCGTTTAGTCATCTCATCGCAGGTGTTGGGTCATCTCAACGCAGGTGTTGGGTCATCTCATCGCAGGCGTTTGTCATCTCATCGCAGGTGTTGGGTCATCTCATCGCAGGTGTTGGGTCATCTCATCGCAGGTGTTGGGTCATCTCATCGCAGGCGTTTAGTCATCTCATCGCAGGTGTTTAGTCATCTCATCGCAGGAGTTTAGTCATCTCATCGCAGGTGTTGGGTCATCTCATCGCAGGTGTAGGGTCATCTCATCGCAGGTGTTGGGTCATCTCATCGCAGGCGTTTAGTCATCTCATCGCAGGTGTTGGGTCATCTCATCGCAAGTATTTAGTCATCTCATCGCAGCTGTTTAGTCATCTCATCGCAGGTGTTTAGTCATCTCATCGCAGGTGTTGGGTCATCTCATCGCAGGTGTTTGGTCATCTCATCGCAGGTGTTGGGTCATCTCATCGCAGGTGTTTAGTCATCTCATCACAGGTGTTTAATCATCTCATCGCAGGTGTTGGGTCAATCTCATCGCAGGTGTTTAGTCATCTCATCGCAGCTGTTTAGTCATCTCATCGCAGGTGTTGGGTCATCTCATCGCAGGTGTTTAGTCATCTCATCGCAGGTGTTGGGTCATCTCATCGCAGGTGTTTAGTCATCTCATCGCAGGTGTTGGGTCATCTCATCGCAGGTGTTTAGTCATCTCATCGCAGGTGTTGGGTCATCTCATCGCAGGCGTTTAGTCATCTCATCGCAGGTGTTGGGTCATCTCATCGCAAGTATTTAGTCATCTCATCGCAGCTGTTTAGTCATCTCATCGCAGGTGTTTAGTCATCTCATCGCAGGTGTTGGGTCATCTCATCGCAGGTGTTTAGTCATCTCATCGCAGGTGTTGGGTCATCTCATCGCAGGTGTTTAGTCATCTCATCACAGGTGTTTAATCATCTCATCGCAGGTGTTGGGTCAATCTCATCGCAGGTGTTTAGTCATCTCATCGCAGCTGTTTAGTCATCTCATCGCAGGTGTTGGGTCATCTCATCGCAGGTGTTTAGTCATCTCATCGCAGGTGTTGGGTCATCTCATCGCAGGTGTTTAGTCATCTCATCGCAGGTGTTGGGTCATCTCATCGCAGGTGTTGGGTCATCTCATCGCAGGTGTTTAGTCATCTCATCGCAGGTGTTGGGTCATCTCATCGCAGGTGTTGGGTCATCTCATCGCAAGCGTTTAGTCATCTCATCGCAGGTGTTGGGTCATCTCATCGCAGGTGTTTAGTCATCTCATCGCAGGTGTTGGGTCATCTCATCGCAGGCGTTTAGTCATCTCATCGCAGGTGTTGGGTCATCTCATCGCAGGTGTTGGGTCATCTCATCGCAGGTGTTTAGTCATCTCATCGCAGGTGTTGGGTCATCTCATCGCAGGTGTTGGGTCATCTCATCGCAGGCGTTTAGTCATCTCATCGCAGGTGTTGGGTCATCTCATCGCAGGTGTTGGGTCATCTCATCGCAGGCGTTTAGTCATCTCATCGCAGGTGTTGGGTCATCTCATCGCAGGTGTTGGGTCATCTCATCGCAGGCGTTTAGTCATCTCATCGCAGGTGTTGGGTCATCTCATCGCAGGTGTTGGGTCATCTCATCGCAGGCGTTTAGTCATCTCATCGCAGGTGTTGGGTCATCTCATCGCAGGTGTTGGGTCATCTCATAACAGGCGTTTAGTCATCTCATCGCAGGTGTTGGGTCATCTCATCGCAGGTGTTGGGTCATCTCATCGCAGGCGTTTAGTCATCTCATCGCAGGTGTTGGGTCATCTCATCGCAGGTGTTGGGTCATCTCATCGCAGGTGTTGGGTCATCTCATCGCAGGCGTTTAGTCATCTCATCGCAGGTGTTTAGTCATCTCATCGCAGGAGTTGGGTCATCTCATCGCAAGTATTTAGTCATCTCATCGCAGCTGTTTAGTCATCTCATCGCAGGTGTTTAGTCATCTCATCGCAGGTGTTGGGTCATCTCATCGCAGGTGTTTGGTCATCTCATCGCAGGTGTTGGGTCATCTCATCGCAGGTGTTTAGTCATCTCATCACAGGTGTTTAATCATCTCATCGCAGGTGTTGGGTCAATCTCATCGCAGGTGTTTAGTCATCTCATCGCAGCTGTTTAGTCATCTCATCGCAGGTGTTGGGTCATCTCATCGCAGGTGTTTAGTCATCTCATCGCAGGTGTTGGGTCATCTCATCGCAGGTGTTTAGTCATCTCATCGCAGGTGTTGGGTCATCTCATCGCAGGTGTTTAGTCATCTCATCGCAGGTGTTGGGTCATCTCATCGCAGGCGTTTAGTCATCTCATCGCAGGTGTTTGGTCATCTCATCGCAAGTATTTAGTCATCTCATCGCAGCTGTTTAGTCATCTCATCGCAGGTGTTTAGTCATCTCATCGCAGGTGTTGGGTCATCTCATCGCAGGTGTTTAGTCATCTCATCGCAGGTATTGGGTCATCTCATCGCAGGTGTTTAGTCATCTCATCACAGGTGTTTAATCATCTCATCGCAGGTGTTGGGTCAATCTCATCGCAGGTGTTTAGTCATCTCATCGCAGCTGTTTAGTCATCTCATCGCAGGTGTTGGGTCATCTCATCGCAGGTGTTGGGTCATCTCATCGCAGGTGTTTAGTCATCTCATCGCAGGTGTTGGGTCATCTCATCGCAGGTGTTTAGTCATCTCATCGCAGGTGTTGGGTCATCTCATCGCAGGCGTTTAGTCATCTCATCGCAGGTGTTGGGTCATCTCATCGCAAGTATTTAGTCATCTCATCGCAGCTGTTTAGTCATCTCATCGCAGGTGTTTAGTCATCTCATCGCAGGTGTTGGGTCATCTCATCGCAGGTGTTTAGTCATCTCATCGCAGGTGTTGGGTCATCTCATCGCAAGTATTTAGTCATCTCATCGCAGCTGTTTAGTCATCTCATCGCAGGTGTTTAGTCATCTCATCGCAGGTGTTGGGTCATCTCATCGCAGGTGTTTAGTCATCTCATCGCAGGTGTTGGGTCATCTCATCGCAGGTGTTTAGTCATCTCATCACAGGTGTTTAATCATCTGATCGCAGGTGTTGGGTCAATCTCATCGCAGGTGTTTAGTCATCTCATCGCAGCTGTTTAGTCATCTCATCGCAGGTGTTTGGTCATCTCATCGCAAGTATTTAGTCATCTCATCGCAGCTGTTTAGTCATCTCATCGCAGGTGTTTAGTCATCTCATCGCAGGTGTTGGGTCATCTCATCGCAGGTGTTTAGTCATCTCATCGCAGGTATTGGGTCATCTCATCGCAGGTGTTTAGTCATCTCATCACAGGTGTTTAATCATCTCATCGCAGGTGTTGGGTCAATCTCATCGCAGGTGTTTAGTCATCTCATCGCAGCTGTTTAGTCATCTCATCGCAGGTGTTGGGTCATCTCATCGCAGGTGTTGGGTCATCTCATCGCAGGTGTTTAGTCATCTCATCGCAGGTGTTGGGTCATCTCATCGCAGGTGTTTAGTCATCTCATCGCAGGTGTTGGGTCATCTCATCGCAGGCGTTTAGTCATCTCATCGCAGGTGTTGGGTCATCTCATCGCAAGTATTTAGTCATCTCATCGCAGCTGTTTAGTCATCTCATCGCAGGTGTTTAGTCATCTCATCGCAGGTGTTGGGTCATCTCATCGCAGGTGTTTAGTCATCTCATCGCAGGTGTTGGGTCATCTCATCGCAAGTATTTAGTCATCTCATCGCAGCTGTTTAGTCATCTCATCGCAGGTGTTTAGTCATCTCATCGCAGGTGTTGGGTCATCTCATCGCAGGTGTTTAGTCATCTCATCGCAGGTGTTGGGTCATCTCATCGCAGGTGTTTAGTCATCTCATCACAGGTGTTTAATCATCTGATCGCAGGTGTTGGGTCAATCTCATCGCAGGTGTTTAGTCATCTCATCGCAGCTGTTTAGTCATCTCATCGCAGGTGTTGGGTCATCTCATCGCAGGTGTTTAGTCATCTCATCGCAGGTGTTGGGTCATCTCATCGCAGGTGTTTAGTCATCTCATCGCAGGTGTTGGGTCATCTCATCGCAGGTGTTTAGTCATCTCATCGCAGGCGTTTAGTCATCTCATCGCAGGTGTTGGGTCATCTCATCGCAGGTGTTGGGTCATCTCATCGCAGGTGTTTAGTCATCTCATCGCAGGCGTTTAGTCATCCAATCGCAGGTGTTGGGTCATCTCATCGCAGGTGTTGGGTCATCTCATCGCAGGCGTTTAGTCATCTCATCGCAGGTGTTGGGTCATCTCATCGCAGGCGTTTAGTCATCTCATCGCAGGTGTTGGGTCATCTCATCGCAGGTGTTGGGTCATCTCATCGCAGCTGTTTAGTCATCTCATCGCAGGCGTTTGGTCATCTCATCGCAGGTGTTGGGTCATCTCATCGCAGGCGTTTAGTCATCTCATCGCAGGTGTTGGGTCATCTCATCGCAGGTGTTGGGTCATCTCATCGCAGGCGTTTAGTCATCTCATCGCAGGTGTTGGGTCATCTCATCGCAGGCGTTTAGTCATCTCATCACAGGCGTTTAGTCATCTCATCGCAGGTGTTGGGTCATCTCATCGCAGGTGTTGGGTCATCTCATCGCAGGTGTTGGGTCATCTCATCGCAGGCGTTTAGTCATCTCATCGCAGGTGTTGGGTCATCTCAACGCAGGTGTTGGGTCATCTCATCGCAGGCGTTTGTCATCTCATCGCAGGTGTTGGGTCATCTCATCGCAGGTGTTGGGTCATCTCATCGCAGGTGTTGGGTCATCTCATCGCAGGCGTTTAGTCATCTCATCGCAGGTGTTTAGTCATCTCATCGCAGGAGTTTAGTCATCTCATCGCAGGTGTTGGGTCATCTCATCGCAGGTGTAGGGTCATCTCATCGCAGGTGTTGGGTCATCTCATCGCAGGCGTTTAGTCATCTCATCGCAGGTGTTGGGTCATCTCATCGCAAGTATTTAGTCATCTCATCGCAGCTGTTTAGTCATCTCATCGCAGGTGTTTAGTCATCTCATCGCAGGTGTTGGGTCATCTCATCGCAGGTGTTTGGTCATCTCATCGCAGGTGTTGGGTCATCTCATCGCAGGTGTTTAGTCATCTCATCACAGGTGTTTAATCATCTCATCGCAGGTGTTGGGTCAATCTCATCGCAGGTGTTTAGTCATCTCATCGCAGCTGTTTAGTCATCTCATCGCAGGTGTTGGGTCATCTCATCGCAGGTGTTTAGTCATCTCATCGCAGGTGTTGGGTCATCTCATCGCAGGTGTTTAGTCATCTCATCGCAGGTGTTGGGTCATCTCATCGCAGGTGTTTAGTCATCTCATCGCAGGTGTTGGGTCATCTCATCGCAGGCGTTTAGTCATCTCATCGCAGGTGTTGGGTCATCTCATCGCAAGTATTTAGTCATCTCATCGCAGCTGTTTAGTCATCTCATCGCAGGTGTTTAGTCATCTCATCCCAGGTGTTGGGTCATCTCATCGCAGGTGTTTAGTCATCTCATCGCAGGTGTTGGGTCATCTCATCGCAGGTGTTTAGTCATCTCATCACAGGTGTTTAATCATCTCATCGCAGGTGTTGGGTCAATCTCATCGCAGGTGTTTAGTCATCTCATCGCAGCTGTTTAGTCATCTCATCGCAGGTGTTGGGTCATCTCATCGCAGGTGTTTAGTCATCTCATCGCAGGTGTTGGGTCATCTCATCGCAGGTGTTTAGTCATCTCATCGCAGGTGTTGGGTCATCTCATCGCAGGTGTTGGGTCATCTCATCGCAGGTGTTTAGTCATCTCATCGCAGGTGTTGGGTCATCTCATCGCAGGTGTTGGGTCATCTCATCGCAAGCGTTTAGTCATCTCATCGCAGGTGTTGGGTCATCTCATCGCAGGTGTTTAGTCATCTCATCGCAGGTGTTGGGTCATCTCATCGCAGGCGTTTAGTCATCTCATCGCAGGTGTTGGGTCATCTCATCGCAGGTGTTGGGTCATCTCATCGCAGGGGTTTAGTCATCTCATCGCAGGTGTTGGGTCATCTCATCGCAGGTGTTGGGTCATCTCATCGCAGGCGTTTAGTCATCTCATCGCAGGTGTTGGGTCATCTCATCGCAGGTGTTGGGTCATCTCATCGCAGGCGTTTAGTCATCTCATCGCAGGTGTTGGGTCATCTCATCGCAGGTGTTGGGTCATCTCATCGCAGGCGTTTAGTCATCTCATCGCAGGTGTTGGGTCATCTCATCGCAGGCGTTTAGTCATCTCATCGCAGGTGTTGGGTCATCTCATCGCAGGTGTTGGGTCATCTCATCGCAGGCGTTTAGTCATCTCATCGCAGGTGTTGGGTCATCTCATCGCAGGTGTTGGGTCATCTCATCGCAGGCGTTTAGTCATCTCATCGCAGGTGTTGGGTCATCTCATCGCAGGTGTTGGGTCATCTCATCGCAGGTGTTGGGTCATCTCATCGCAGGCGTTTAGTCATCTCATCGCAGGTGTTTAGTCATCTCATCGCAGGAGTTTAGTCATCTCATCGCAGGTGTTGGGTCATCTCATCGCAGGTGTAGGGTCATCTCATCGCAGGTGTTGGGTCATCTCATCGCAGGCGTTTAGTCATCTCATCGCAGGTGTTGGGTCATCTCATCGCAAGTATTTAGTCATCTCATCGCAGCTGTTTAGTCATCTCATCGCAGGTGTTTAGTCATCTCATCGCAGGTGTTGGGTCATCTCATCGCAGGTGTTTGGTCATCTCATCGCAGGTGTTGGGTCATCTCATCGCAGGTGTTTAGTCATCTCATCACAGGTGTTTAATCATCTCATCGCAGGTGTTGGGTCAATCTCATCGCAGGTGTTTAGTCATCTCATCGCAGCTGTTTAGTCATCTCATCGCAGGTGTTGGGTCATCTCATCGCAGGTGTTTAGTCATCTCATCGCAGGTGTTGGGTCATCTCATCGCAGGCGTTTAGTCATCTCATCGCAGGTGTTGGGTCATCTCATCGCAGGCGTTTAGTCATCTCATCGCAGGTGTTGGGTCATCTCATCGCAGGTGTTGGGTCATCTCATCGCAGGCGTTTAGTCATCTCATCGCAGGTGTTGGGTCATCTCATCGCAGGTGTTGGGTCATCTCATCGCAGGCGTTTAGTCATCTCATCGCAGGTGTTGGGTCATCTCATCGCAGGTGTTGGGTCATCTCATCGCAGGTGTTGGGTCATCTCATCGCAGGCGTTTAGTCATCTCATCGCAGGTGTTTAGTCATCTCATCGCAGGAGTTTAGTCATCTCATCGCAGGTGTTGGGTCTTCTCATCGCAGGTGTAGGGTCATCTCATCGCAGGTGTTGGGTCATCTCATCGCAGGCGTTTAGTCATCTCATCGCAGGTGTTGGGTCATCTCATCGCAAGTATTTAGTCATCTCATCGCAGCTGTTTAGTCATCTCATCGCAGGTGTTTAGTCATCTCATCGCAGGTGTTGGGTCATCTCATCGCAGGTGTTTGGTCATCTCATCGCAGGTGTTGGGTCATCTCATCGCAGGTGTTTAGTCATCTCATCACAGGTGTTTAATCATCTCATCGCAGGTGTTGGGTCAATCTCATCGCAGGTGTTTAGTCATCTCATCGCAGCTGTTTAGTCATCTCATCGCAGGTGTTGGGTCATCTCATCGCAGGTGTTTAGTCATCTCATCGCAGGTGTTGGGTCATCTCATCGCAGGTGTTTAGTCATCTCATCGCAGGTGTTGGGTCATCTCATCGCAGGTGTTTAGTCATCTCATCGCAGGTGTTGGGTCATCTCATCGCAGGCGTTTAGTCATCTCATCGCAGGTGTTTGGTCATCTCATCGCAAGTATTTAGTCATCTCATCGCAGCTGTTTAGTCATCTCATCGCAGGTGTTTAGTCATCTCATCGCAGGTGTTGGGTCATCTCATCGCAGGTGTTTAGTCATCTCATCGCAGGTATTGGGTCATCTCATCGCAGGTGTTTAGTCATCTCATCACAGGTGTTTAATCATCTCATCGCAGGTGTTGGGTCAATCTCATCGCAGGTGTTTAGTCATCTCATCGCAGCTGTTTAGTCATCTCATCGCAGGTGTTGGGTCATCTCATCGCAGGTGTTGGGTCATCTCATCGCAGGTGTTTAGTCATCTCATCGCAGGTGTTGGGTCATCTCATCGCAGGTGTTTAGTCATCTCATTGCAGGTGTTGGGTCATCTCATCGCAGGCGTTTAGTCATCTCATCGCAGGTGTTGGGTCATCTCATCGCAAGTATTTAGTCATCTCATCGCAGCTGTTTAGTCATCTCATCGCAGGTGTTTAGTCATCTCATCGCAGGTGTTGGGTCATCTCATCGCAGGTGTTTAGTCATCTCATCACAGGTGTTGGGTCATCTCATCGCAGGCGTTTAGTCATCTCATCGCAGGTGTTGGGTCATCTCGTCGCAGGTGTTTAGTCATCTCATCGCAGGTGTTGGGTCATCTCATCGCAGGCGTTTAGTCATCTCATCGCAGGTGTTGGGTCATCTCATCGCAAGTATTTAGTCATCTCATCGCAGCTGTTTAGTCATCTCATCGCAGGTGTTTAGTCATCTCATCGCAGGTGTTGGGTCATCTCATCGCAGGTGTTTAGTCATCTCATCACAGGTGTTGGGTCATCTCATCGCAGGCGTTTAGTCATCTCATCGCAGGTGTTGGGTCATCTCGTCGCAGGTGTTGGGTCATCTCATCGCAGGTGTTGGGTCATCTCATCGCAGGCGTTTAGTCATCTCATCGCAGGTGTTGGGTCATCTCATCGCAGGTGTTGGGTCATCTCATCGCAGGTGTTTAGTCATCTCATCGCAGGTGTTTGGTCATCTCATCGCAGGTGTTGGGTCATCTCATCGCAGGTGTTGGGTCATTTCGGCAAGCACCGGCGTGGAGGTTGCACTCGTGACGGCAAAAATCTCTCATCTAATTTTGATTTAGAAACAGACTCCTGTCTAGTCACTGGCCATACAATGCTGAGTTTTTCTACAGCTCTTGTTAATACCTCCAGTAGCTCATCACTTTCGGGAGTGTAAGGTAGCGAATCCTCCACATCCCTCGAGAGCTGACTGGGCATGCTGCACTCCCAAACAAACAACACAAAGAACGTGTGTATCCCCACTCTTAAAAAAATAACGCGAGCAGGGAGGGACACACTTCCTAAACTGCTGTTCGTTCGCCATATCTCTCTTAATATATATATATATATATATATAAATATATATATATATATATATAAATTGTTTGTGTGGTGCAGAGTATGTAAAGACAGACAATATTCACACAGGGACAGATTCACATATAGCGCGACTGAAGGCACAGAAAGCTGTTGCGCTTGTGTTTATGGGGTGCTTTATAGTTTCCTGGTCGATGACGTCACCCGCCTATCACGTTCCATCTCTCCATTGGGCTGATTCCATACGTGCTTCATGACGCACAACGCAGGGGCGTTCCCACCGCGTTTCACGCAGCTCGAGTTCCCTTGAAAGGGAAATTAAGTTTCACTCATGTTTTTATCTATTCACAAGTTCAATGGTATTGTGTTCTTTTTAGATGAACAGTATGATATTATATTTTGACAGATTTAAATGGCTCAGTATCTTTTTTAAATATTACTCCTGACATTGTCTCCTATATGATAAGAATCTGGAGATTGGAGACCTCATTGAAATCCCCCGAGGCGGATATAACCATGCGCTCTGTGTCGGCGATGGAGATGTAGTTCACCTGGTCCTACACTGTGAGTGTTTTACATGCTTCATCTGCTGCCTGTTGAGCTGAACTCGTACTGAATCTGAAACTTTACGTTTTAGTCTCACGAGTCATGATGTTTTTCACACTTCAGTATCCAGATCAGATGGAGGACCTGAGCCCGGACACGTCCAAGACGCATCCCTGAAGTGCCAGCCTCATCAGCCCTGATCCTCAACAAACTCGTCTCCATACCGGCGTGACTCCGTCTTCCAATCAGACTGAACTGGATAAATATTCTGAATGTTCAGGTCCAATCTGACCTCTGACCTGTAATGCCTGAATCATAATCACACACTGTTCGCCCGTTGGCCAGAGGAGAACTGAGCGACTGAGTCTGGTTTCTGCCAAGGTTTTCTTCTCCAATCTGTTACTGATGGAGTTTGAGTTCCTGCCACTGTCGCCTCTGGCTTGCCTAGTTGAGGACACTTAATACTCAACAATATTACTGATCTGCACTGACACCATTATATGAGAACTGAACTGAGCTGGACGATGACATCACACCGGCTGTATATATATATATACCTGTATATATAAATGAACTAAATTAATAACTTTTTTACAACAAAAATGAACATCACCTGGACTATAATGCTATTTTTGTGGGAAATAAACAATAAACAATTCTGAATAAGAGACAACTGTTCAATCAATGATTATAATGGTTTATTTCTTGCAAGAAAGGCTCAGAGTCAGTCAGCAGAGCTGTAAACACAGATAACATAGAGCCGTAGCTCACACACAACTGAACCGTTCTCTGCCTTTTAGGAATGGTCTGGAATGCGAGGGCCTGTGACACCATATAACCAGACAGAAACCCATATAACTGAACCTGACACCAACCTCAAACACCTGTCAAAACCACATGATCGAGGGCGAAAAAGGTCAAAAAGCTTCTGTCAAAACTACATGATTTAGGGCTAGCTAGGTCATAGGTCAAAACTAACTGTCATACCACATGATCGAGGGCTAGGAAGGGCAAAGGTTAATCCCTGACCTCAGAACAGAAGTTCAAAGGTCAAAGGTCAAAGTGATTAATCATTTTGACACAAGGTGCAGGTTAAGTACTACTTAGGAAAGATCATTAATTCTCCAAATATAAAACATTCCTCCATACATATTACATCAGACATGTTAGTCCTCTCGGTTTCAAAACATATCTTCACCCTTTATGAAGAACAAATACATTTTGCTGCTTTTTCAAGACATAGATTCAGCAAGCTATAACAATACAAGCAATAAAGAATAAAATAAAATCCCTCGTCTCATTCCCTGTCCTCGTACACGTCTCGTCACACACGATACAGTAGATCACATTCATTTGACCAGGGTAACACTAAACTAATTCCTCATTCATTTTTCATGTTTGACTTTTTATATTAAGTGTGTCGCCACGGTAGTTGAAAACATTTTCCTCAAATGTAAAAACTATTTATAATCACTTTATGTATATTATAACATTATATAATATACCGTATAATATAATATTTTATAAAGCATTTAAATACAAATGAGAAATAATAAATAATAAAAATAATTTCTTATAATCAAATATTTCCAGAAAGTAAAAGCAATAAAAAGCATCAGATCAATATTTGAGCACAATCTTCATGAACACTATTAATATCCATAAGTTTAGCAAAGATACCCCTGCATTACTGAGGCTTGTCAAGCATTGAGCAGGTTATGATCATTATGGTTATGCACTGATCTATAAGCAGACAGATATATATATATATATATATATATTATAATCTCTGGGTTTGACCTCCACGGCACAGAATCCAGAGTCTTCACTGCGAGACTACAGACACCACCTGAAACAGAGACGCTTTACATCAGTGGATGTCACGGATATCACTGTAATTACTGTACATCTCGTTCTGCTCACCCATTCAGACTGAAGATGAAGATGATGAAGATGATGGACAGGAGGATGAAGACGCCATCAGAAGAGCTCCTGTTCACAGCGTTATTACTGTTCTGCAATTCAGCTGGAAAACACAGAACGTTAATACTGACGGCTATTGCGTTATTTCATAACCAAGTGTGTTCTGTGTGTTTATAATAACTGCATGATTATGAGTGAACGGTGTGTGTCAGACTCACCTGGAGAAGCACAGGGATCTGATGGAACAGGAAACACTGATCAATCACTTCATACTTATATTCGGATTTATCACTGTTTTAAGATTTTAATATTATTAATCTAATTAAATACCTATTATATATGTTACACTTATGATGGACTAACATTCATGGATCAAAAGTGACAGATATTTATGTTGTAAAAGTTTCTATTTCAAATAAATGCTGTTCTTTTGAACTTTCTATTCATCAAAGAATCATGAAAAATAATCTTGTTTACACAAAAATATGAACGGTTTTCAACACTGATAATAATCATAAATGTTTCTTGAGCATCAAATCATCATATTATAGTGATTTCTGAAGGATCATGTGACACTGAAGACTGGAGTAATGATGCAGAAAATTCAGCTTTGATCACAGGAATAAATTACACTTAACTGTATATTCACATAGGGAACAGATTATTTACATTATAATAATATTTCACTGTTTTACTGTATTTCTGATCAAATAAACGCAGCTTTGATGAGCAGAAGAGACTCTTTCAGAAACTAGTGTAAATGAGTAAATGAGTTTTCCCTCACCATTACAGTTGAGCATCACAGACTCCTGCCGAGAGAAGAACGAGAAACACTTGATTTATAATATTTCAGCTCACACATAATTGATATGATGGACTGTACAGAATTCCTGACCTTCAGACAATCCATCTGGAAAATCACATTGGTGTGTCTTCCTCTCAGAAGGAGTGTTTGTGGATCAGCGTGATCAACTCGGGTCAGATCTGTCTCTCCAGAATCATCCACCACCATTATATGCTACACACACACACACACACACGCACACGCACACGCACACACGCACACGCACACGCACACGCACACGCACGCGCACGCGCACACGCACACACGCACGCGCACGCGCACGCGCACGCGAAAGCACACGCACACGCACGCACACACACACACACACACACACAGTCAGTCATGTGATCTTCATGATAAACATTACACTGATTTCTCTCATTAAATCTCCGGCTGACTGAAACAAGACTTCATCCCCTGGGTTAATGTTTTCATCTGCATATTTATGAGGATAATATGAGGATAACTTATGAGGATAATTGCAAGTGCCGTCTGTGACCGTGCATAGCTCATGTATAGCAATATGTAATGAGGTAAGCCTTGTTCATGTTTGTGATTGGTCTAGAACTGTATATGGAAGAGAGACTTCATATCATAAAGCCTTCATATTCAGTCTTGAGAACAGCTTCACATCATTCAAAACAATCAATAAAACATCAAAACTCAAAACATGATGAACATTACATTTTAAAAAACATGCTTTGGTAAATCATAATTTATCAAAAGTCGAAATTAGATAAAATTTCATAATTATGAAATAAAAACTCAAAATTAGAGATTTAAAAGTCAATATTATAACATAAAATTGTGAAAATGATGACATGTCATTATTTTGACTTATAATTATGATTCTCATAATTTCCCCTTTTTGTCAAACTTTCAACTTTATCTCATAATTGAGTGTGTCATATTTTTCTTTATTTAATAAATTTGACTTTGTATCTCATAATTGACATTTTATCAAAATTTTGACATTTTATCTAATCAAATTTGATTGTATCTCATAATTGACACATTTTTCATCATAATTTTGACATTTATCTCATAAGTTTGACTTTTTATCTTATAATTTTGAGATTTTATGTCATAATTTTGACTTTGTACCTCATAATTGATCTTTTTTTAATCTCATAATGACATTTTTAATCTCATCTTTAACATTTTATCTCATAATTATGACTTTTTATCTTATAATTTTGACATTTTATCTCATAATTTTGACTTTGCATCTCATAAATTTTACTTTGCATCTCACAACTTTAAATTTGCATCTTATAATTGACATTTTATCTGATAAATCTGACTTTTTATGCCCTAATAATGTAATCTCATGTCATTGTTGAGGTCTGATGTGTCAGGATGAGGCTCAGACTCACTTCAGCGCTCCAGTGTGTGTCGCAGGTCGGATCAGGAGCGTTGCTCAGCTGACAGGCTGTCGATCCGTTGCTGAAATCTCTTCTACAGCAGCTGAGAGCGACCCGTCCTGACGGCAGAGTCAGCAAGCCTACAGGAACCACATCACAACCCTGAAAACCTGATCTTAAACCACATCAAAGACAGACCTCGTGCCTCATGCAGAGAATGTTTACTGTACGTGGGATTTCACACTATATTCTTCCTGCACTCTGTGATACAGCGTCTGTAGAGTCACGTGATCACACGTGTGTCAATCCTCTTCACACTGCTATTGTATCTCTGTAGTTTTACACCCTCAGTGACGGCCTGCATTACATGAAGTGTGATTTATGACGCACACTGCCTGTGTGACACTCAAGTCTGTGTTAGGTGTTGTACAAAGACTACGGTTTTAAAGTGAACATTTACATTCATGCTTTTGACAGATGCTTTCATCCTAAATGCATTACATTCAAGCCGTACATCTGATCAGTTGAAGCATTGCCTGGGAAGCAAACCCTTGAGCTGGTGTTGCGAGCGCACGATCTCTGCTATACGCTTACATGTATAGATAACAGATAACACCATCGCACACACAAACACTCATTACAGTCTGTTCGACTCGCTGAGAGCGGGTTTGGCTTCTTCTGGAAGATCTTTTAAGTGGTAAAAGGAAACAATGCCATCCAGGAATCCCAGCGATAACCAGGAAGTTTTAAACAATAGCTTCACGGAAGTTTACTTTCACTTCAATTGAATGACAAACGAGAGCAAGTTTAAAGTTTTTCTAAGAACATAAGAAGGAACAAACCGCACTCACATGCCCACATTAGAGCAAAGCTTTTGATCATCCATGCGGGAGACATTAGGAGATCGCTGATATCCACTCATCTAAGATGTAAAAGGGGAAAACCCGAATGAAGAGGCGTGACTTAAACACATGCACATCTCCTTCATATAATCATCTATCTACACTCAAACTAATGATTTTTTGAGGCTCTTCACTTTATTTCAGCAGTTTATGTGGATTTAACAGCATTGAATCAGGTTTCTAGTTGAAATGTGACTTGAAACATTTCCTCTTTGGCGAATCCAACCAAACAGGACTTTTATTCCCATCGTGCTTTGCAAAGGGGCTGAACTGCGAGAGTAAAGTTGAAATAAAGTGTTATTTTAAAGCATTTTTTAGCAAGATGAGAAAGTGACTAATAAATATTATTGTTCTTAAATGCATAATAACTCTTGAACTGCTAATCCATGCTTTAAAAAGTCCCGTAAAGAGGAGATTCACAGCTTTTCCGGGATTTCGTGTTTTTTGGACACTCCGAGGCTCCGTAGTGAACGTGATTGCATCATCAAGTTTTGATCAGCATTGATTCGTCAAAGAAACCCATGTGGTTTGGGGTTCTGAGCCTATCAGGAACGACTATTGATGCTTAATCCCGCCCCCTTGCCCAGATTGGTTGAAACTATCATCTACTCAACCAATAAACATAGCTTTTGATGTTTTGCACGACCAATTAGCATATTTCTTTGGAAAATTGAAATGACGCAAAGTGAAAGTAGTTGCGTGCATGAAAACAAACACAAAATAACAGATTTGCATGACAGCGCTCTCTGACGAAGCATTACACAATTCAAAAGCCAATATGACACATCTGATGAGGCACTGGAGTTTGTGTTCTCAAACGAGTCACTACACAATGTCCCAGTGAGTTGTGTCCGACGGAGATAACTGGTGTAGATAAGAGTTCCGTTTCGTATTTGTAAATTCTACTTATAGTTTGTGAAAATCATTTGCACTGTTTGTGTTTTTGTTGCACAAGACAATTTTCACAATAGTTTACACTACTTGCTGCACTATTTGTGTTTGTTGTTCATGTTCAGATTAAATATATATATATATATATAGGCCAATCTCACTCATCCAGAATCCCAGAATAACCAGTAGCGAGTGCAGCCTTACGGAGAGACTCAGGAAGAGTTTCTGAATGTTAGTGGAGACATTTATGTAGTTGTTGTGGAGTTACAGTGATCATCTCATCATCATGTTGAACTTCTACACAAGTGTCCACAGTTCCTGAGGTGTTTATAAGACAGCGGTGACATGTTCTGGTCAATAGTGTTCAGTGCTCGTCTGTGCTCAACGACAGAACAGTTTCAGGCTTTGCTGGATCTTCTGCCGGTGCGTTAGAACTGCTCACTGTTGTCGCTCGAGAAACCGAATGTCGGCTGGTGTGTGTAAACGTGCAGATTAAGGGCCGGTGATATTATAAACGTGCAGATTAAGGGCCGGTAATATTATAAACGTGCAGATTAAGGGCCGGTAATATTATAAACGTGCAGATTAAGAGCCGGTAATATTATAAACGTGCAGATTAAGAGCCGGTAATATTATAAACGTGCAGATTAAGGGCCGGTAATATTATAAACGTGCAGATTAAGGGCCGGTAATATTATAAACGTGCAGATTAAGGGCCGGTAATATTATAAACGTGCAGATTAAGAGCCGGTAATATTATAAACGTGCAGATTAAGAGCCGGTAATATTATAAACGTGCAGATTAAGGGACGGTAATATTATAAACGTGCAGATTAAGAGCCGGTAATATTATAAACGTGCAGATTAAGAGCCGGTAATATTATAAACGTGCAGATTAAGAGCCGGTAATATTATAAACGTGCAGATTAAGGGCCGGTAATATTATAAACGTGCAGATTAAGGGCCGGTAATATTATAAACGTGCAGATTAAGAGCCGGTAATATTATAAACGTGCAGATTAAGAGCCGGTAATATTATAAACGTGCAGATTAAGGGCCGGTAATATTATAAACGTGCAGATTAAGAGCCGGTAATATTATAAACGTGCAGATTAAGGGCCGGTAATATTATAACCGTGCAGATTAAGAGCCGGTAATATTATAAATGTGCAGATTAAGAGCCGGTAATATTATAAACGTGCAGATTAAGAGCCGGTAATATTATAAACGTGCAGATTAAGGGCCGGTAATATTATAAACGTGCAGATTAAGAGCCGGTAATATTATAAACGTGCAGATTAAGGGCCGGTAATATTATAAACGTGCAGATTAAGAGCCGGTAATATTATAAACGTGCAGATTAAGAGCCGGTAATATTATAAACGTGCAGATTAAGGGCCGGTAATATTATAAACGTGCAGATTAAGGGCCGGTAATATTATAAACGTGCAGATTAAGAGCCGGTAATATTATAAACGTGCAGATTAAGGGCCGGTAATATTATAAACGTGCAGATTAAGGGCTGGTAATATTATAAACGTGCAGATTAAGAGCCGGCAATATTATAAACGTGCAGATTAAGAGCCGGTAATATTATAAACGTGCAGATTAAGGGCCGGTAATATTATAAACGTGCAGATTAAGGGCCGGTAATATTATAAACGTGCAGATTAAGGGCCGGTAATATTATAAACGTGCAGATTAAGAGCCGGTAATATTATAAACGTGCAGATTAAGGGCCGGTAATATTATAAAAGTACAGATTAAGGGCCGGTAATATTATAAACGTGCAGATTAAAAGCCGGTAATATTATAAACGTGCAGACTAAGAGCCGGTAATATTATAATAAGATCTTCTTCATACATCAGAAGGACAGCGAAAAATCTGCTTATTTTATAACATGCTTACAGAGAAAGGCTGACCAGAACAAAGTTACTGCGTTTCACTTTTCACGTTTTCTGTGTTGGTAGAAGCACCAGGAACCCGATTACAGCACTTACACACAGACAAAGTTAGATTTTCATGATATGTGCCCTTTAAATCTACATTTGTACTTTCATCCAAAGTGACTTACATTGCATTTTAACTATACATTAACCATGTTTTTTTGGTTTTATTTACTGAACTGGCAGCAGAAGCAATGAAGATCTGAAGGTGATGCATAAGTCTTTATTCCTTCTTTCTTCCTTAATATCTCTCATTTTGTATAGTTACATTACACTCTGTTGTTTACTGCAGGCAGAAGTATATTGTTGTTGTGTTCTCTTATTACGTTGCTAATTGATAAATGTCCACTAGATGGAGATATTGTGCTAGATATGGAAGTAGGATGGTGGAGAAGAAGTGGTTGTAAGTGGAGAGAATGAAAAGTAAAGAGACCTGTTCGCTATTTGGTGTGCTCTCATTTATGTCATGTGATTACACAACAAATTGGCGACAAGGATGGTAGTTCATCTTCCTCCTACATACTTACATTGTCCTGGTGTTGTTTCGTTTCAAGGGAGTTTGCTACGGATTAGCATCAGCCGCAGCGGCGTTTCAAAAACTGATGTCTACTATTCTTACTTACTACACTCCTGTCAGCTGTTCCTGTGGCCGAGTTTGCTGCTGAAAGCTCCTCATGTCCTGAGCTTGCCAAACTTCGTCAACACATCGAGTATGGCTGGCCCGCTACATCCAAAGCCCTGCATCCTGACATGTCCAGGTACTTTCTAATACGAGATGAACTGTCTATTTTGGACTTGTATGTGCTAAGAGGACCACACAGACTGATTGTGCCACTTAGTTTATGTTCACGTTTGGTCACCCTCGCTCATGATGGCCATCAAGGCATTGTGAGAACTAAGCAACGGCTTAGGAACCTATACTGGTGGCCTAAGATGGATTCACAGGTACAGTCCACAATTGCAACCTGCGTCACCTGCCAACTCAATGATAAAACTGCTAGAGCCACATATGCACCACTTACCCCAGTTGCCTATCCAGAAAGTCTGTGGCAGAAACTGGGCATCGATGTGGTGGGTGCTTTCGGCATTGGTCCTGTTAGTTGTAGATACGCTATCACATTGATTGACTACCATTCAAAATGGCCAGAGGTAGCTTTTGCTCCTCATGTGACTGCATCTACCATTAATTGTTTTCTGAGGTCAGTGTTCAGCCGAAAAGGGAATCCTGTGGAGGTTATTACTGACAATAGACCTCAGTTCAAACTATTCCTACAAGAAAGAGATGTAAAGCACATCCGTACTTCTATATATCACCGGAAGTAAATGGAGCTGTGGAGCGCTGGAATCAGGTACTGAAGGAGGCTATTCGGACTGCAGAAAGGGAGAGAGCCCCTTGGATATCGTTCATTGTGGATTTTCTGCAAACTTACCGAGACACACCTCATGCCACGACAGGAATTTCTCCTTTTGAGCTGATGTTTGGAAGGAAAATGAGAACAAAATTGAAAATTCTTCCAAAGTGCAATGTGAATCCTGCTATAAAAAAGCTGAAAACAAAAGTGATGCGAAATCAGAGGAAAATGAAAACATACCTGGATATAAAGCGCAAAGCAAAGACTCCGGGGCTCAAGGAAGGCGACTTTGTACGGGTGAGAAAACCCGTGCATGTGAGAAAAGGGAAATCTAAATTCAGCAACTATGCAGATTGTTAGAAGAAGGGGACACATAGTTTTGAACTGAGTGATGGACGAACTTGGGACGTATCTCATTTGGCACCACTGCCCACAGAATTTACCCCGGTTCCTGAACACTCTGAACAGTCAACTCCTACTGCATCACCTGGAAGTGGGAACAACCAGTTGGAGGGACGTTGTAGATGGAAGCCAGTATGGTTGGAAGATTATATAACTTAAACTGCCATAGTAGGCAAAAGAAGGAAAAGAAAACCCCAGAAGTTTAGTTCAGGAAAGTTGTGGTTTGAACTGAAAGGATGTTCATGTAACTATTCATGCTAAATGTGTTTTGTCAAGAGACATTGTTAGACATTGTTCTGTGTTTTCTAGTATAAGTAAAGAAATCTGTTAAGAAAACAATACGACTGAATATATTGTTTAGCAATGTTCATTGTAACTGTAGATGGAAACAAATTAAGTCAGGGGGAGATGTTGTGTTCTCTTATTACGTTGCTAATTGATAAATGTCCACTAGATGGAGATATTGTGCTAGATATGGAAGTAGGATGGTGGAGAAGAAGTGGTTGTAAGTGGAGAGAATGAAAAAGTAAAGAGACCTGTTCGCTATTCGGTGTGCTCAAATTTATTTCATGTGAATACACAACAATAGTCAGATTACATTTGAGGTTTCTTACGTTCTCTTGGCAGCACAACTTCATTTTGCCATTTATCTAACTCAGAGCCGATCCTGGCCTCTCCGGGGCCCTGAGCTAAATCCTGTTATGGGGCCGATCCTGACCCATGAGCCATTGCCACACAGTCACACCTGACTCCCCAGTGCTCCCACTACAACCCTCCCTCCTTTAACTAGTACTGATGATAATGTAATTCCTGATATCAAGAATTCACATTTCAAATAGTACAAATTGAATTATTGATATCAAAAATGCATCCTGTAAATGAATAAAAGCGAAAATGGCTTGCCATAGCATGTCACTGTGTTTTAAATGATAAAACCTTTATACTTGATGGTTATTATTTACTGAGGAATGTGCATCCATATTGACCAGTATGTCCAGCCAATCAACATTTTAAGTGCAATATAGCCTATAAATCAATAGTCAATGTCAATACATCGCTTTCCATCTTGCTTTATTGCAGAGTTTTAACTAAACCTTGACTTGTTTTAAAAGTTTTAAAAGTATGTTTTAAAAGTATGTGTGTCTATAATGAGGAGTGTCATCACACCCGTACTGTACTGGTCCTCACAGATGTGTTGCTGGAAAGTGCGCGTTTCATTTCGTGCACGCGCATATGAACGCATGTACGCGCGACGCGGTTATCTTTCCCGAGCTGCGGTTTATAAACAAACACCGTTGCCCTGTCGTTTATCAAACGTAATTAATAGTTGTATTTCACTCTCTCTTTTTTGTCAGGTACAGTCACAGAACACTTGCATTAGCAAACAAGACACAGACAGACCGAAAGATGCACTGGGTTACACAGAGAGATAACTTTACTGTTCTCTGCTGACGTCACACTTGGAGAGGAGAGAACACAAGTCTGATCGCTGGTCCCGCAATTCTTTCTTCACTCTTTTCGTGACCAGAAGGATATAGTTCCGCTTAATTTTCTCATCGATATTGTAAATTTTGATTGACGCGCTTTGACTCGAAGCGGTACATATTTTCCTTATATCTTTTATAAATGTAAATGGCTCTGGGATGTACAGAATTAACTCCCTGAAATCTCTGTGTAATGAGAACTAGATGTGCTACTTAAATGATTTCTGTACATTTTTTTAAATGTAATGTTTTTATTAACATTTTAATAAATGTTATGTTATAATTTTAATTGTAAATACTCTACTATTGATATACAGATTCAAGATTTTATGATCTTTGTGCCTAACTTAATATTCATGAGATTAAATAGCCCACCCTAATAACTGTCTACCCTCCAATCTGTCTTTATTAAGTTTTTTGCCAACACATAATCAAAAATCTTTAAATGATAACTGTTCAAAACTAGTGAGGTATCAGTCTCTGTCATAATAACTGAGCTATTTATGAACTCGATGATTTAAGCTTGATTGTTCTCACCAACTCAGGTTTAGCAACTTTAGCTCAGATGCAGAAGTATTTCATAGTTTTACTGTGCGTCATTTTACACCAGGGCTTAAAACGATTGTTTAAGTCAGAGAATCCTTGCATCAAAGTGTTTGATATTTCTACTTATAATATACAGTTTGTGACGGGAAACTGCGGTAAACTACAGTAACTCAAGGTGAGTGAGCTTTAGTCCGGTGAGCTGGTCCAGACTCACTTCCTCATCAACTAATGAAATGCTTTCTTGTACTGTAAGTAAATTGTAAAAACCTAAACATCAAGTATTTAATGAAACATGAATTTCTTGAAATTGTTATCATATTGAATTTTTTTTTTGGTGGACACATGCCCTATATGAGTAAATTACACTGTTTAATCATCTGTATTGGAGAATATTACTTTTAAAAATATCCAACATTTTAAGAGCCACAACTAAAATGTATTAGTTAACCATAAAATCATGTAGTTTACATATTTAGATGACCAAAAAATAATTACAGGGAGTATTGTTACACTTTTTACTTTTTAAAAAGCGTGTAGCGCTGAAACCTAATTGTTGAGATTTACAAGGATCAGCATTCTCCCATAAAACTGATCAGGCGGACGAAACCGTAAGTCGTGTAGAGACTTAAAACTTTGAGGGCTGGTAGTACTAAACATTCACTTATTCAGTGTTGAGTTGGTTCAGGTCATGTTCTCCTCAGTAAATCATCTCTACATGGACGTCTCTCTGTGCTCAGGGTCAGTCACGATATAACACAAATTTTATTTATCGTGCAATTTATACGCAAAAAAGAGTTTTTACGTCCATATGATACGCCGTTTTCGCGTGCACATGATACGCACTTCATGGCGTGTAATACTTACGTACTCAAGGGGGTTTACAGTGTGTATCAAATACACGCAAAAACTATTTTTTTGCATATAAATTGCACGATAATTACAATTCGTGCTATAGATACGCATTTTCATGAGATCACGTTAGTTACGATGGAACAGAAAAGATCCTCCACAAACTGCTTTGTTAAACACCTTTACTACATATTAGCAGCTTACAGATATAACCTGAAGTGAACATATTAGTACATGTGTGGCGCTGGCCGAGTGACAGCTGTTGTTATCTAAAACTACAACATCTTTCTGAGAGTGTGTGGCGAGCAGGACGAGGCCGAGGGACGTGAGAGAACGGCGCGAGGCTGGTGGTGTGAGTGATAATAAATGACACCTGTGAGACGCACCGGTCTCGCATCTCTATATATATGCGTCATGATCTCTGCGAGGAGCAGAGATATACTACTACACTTCTGAAAGGGAATGCTTGGCAGTTATCTGGGCAGTGGAAAAGTGGAGACACTACATGGAAGGTAGGAGGTTTGACATCTATACAGACCATGCTGCACTAGCTTGGGCCTTTAACTGTCCCAAGACCAGCTCATGCCTGACCTGTTGGACCCTACGCTTGCAGCAGTTTGAGTTTCAGGTTCATCATAGGAAAAGATGTCTTAACCTAGGCCCTGATCCATTGTCCAGATCGCTTGAACCGGTGAGTGGAGAGGAAACACTGTGTTTAGCAATAACAACACCAAAACATCCTTCTGACATACCACACACCATGGATGAAACAGCTCAAGCCCAACAACAAGATGAAACCGTTACTCGTCTGCAGTCTGAAACAAAAACGAGAAACGTAAAAGACCCACAAATTACATTCGAAGTCCTCCCAGGGGTTCTATACCGTAAAGTGCCGGTGAAGAATAATGGGAACAAGTGCCAGGTTGTAGTAGCTCAAACATTAATTCCTGGATTTCTCCATTACTTCCACGATAACCCTCTTGGCGGACACATGGGTCAACTGGAAACGTTACTGAGGCTGTTGGAAGTGTCATGGTGGCTAACGGTGCGTAAATATGTATGGCAGTATGTGAAAGGATGTAATAACTGTCAACAATACAAACATGGCAATACTAAACCCAGTGGTCTTCTTCAAATCACTGAAGTAACAGAGCCTGGACAAATGCTGGATGTGGACTTTATGGGAGCTTTCCCAAGTAGCAAAACACAAAACACTTACCTGCTTGTCATTGTGGATTATTACTCAAAATAGGTAGGATTATTTCCCATTCAAGATAGTAAAGCTCCAAAGATAGTTAGGATTTTGAGGGATGAAATATTTAGCCGCTGGGGGATGCCAAAATACCTTGTGTCCGACCGGGGTGCCCAATTTACATCCAGTTTGATGTCTGATCTCTGTAAGACATGGGGAAGTATCCAAAAGTTAACCACCAGTTATCATCCACAAACCAATCTTACTGAGCGCATAAACCAAACTTTAAAGACCATGATAGCTTCATAAATGGGACAGTACCATCAGTTATGGGATCAATGGCTTGTTGAGTTCCATTTTGCTTTTAACTCTGCTTATCAGGAGACAACGGGCAAACCACCTGCCGAGTTGATGATTGGCAGACAGCTCCAGGGACCAGTAGAAAGACTGATTCATTCATCCCCCTCACCTAACCAAACCGCTTACGATCTTGTGGAACGACAGAAGATCATGGCAGAGGAAATCAAGAGGAGAGTCGAGGTCCAAAAGAACAGACAAGCAACGTACTACAATTCTCGGAGGAAAGATACGCAGTTTGAGCCGGGTGATGTCGTCGGGGTGAAGACTCGTCCTCTTTTGAGTGAGACTGATTCAAACTCTACATCAACATGCTAGACTGAAAAACTAGTTCCCTCACGTCCACACTCATATGAACACACACGCTGGGTTTATTTTGTCTTTGTAAGCTTTGTAAATCTGTTATATACACTTTGGTGCTTGAACGAATTGTGTGTGTGTAACTATTTTGCCTCCTTTATTTACTTCCTTAAAAATATCTATTTCTCTTGATGTAAAATTCTCAGTATACGGGAAGTGTTACAAAGTAAAAGTCTTTTAGTGTAATTGTACAAATGTCCTTCAACCGGAACGACAAATACTTCATTTCATCCGTTCCAGATAAGACTGTTAATTCTAAAGACTGCACACTTCATCTACATTTATCCATCAACATCTTTTATGGGGCATTTCACATTCATCCATTCCCACCAGGACTTTTCTTCTGTGATATTTTGTTTGTTTAGGTGTATGATAAAGTGTTTTGTGTAAAATTCAATATAGTTGAAGAGAGAAGATTTTCATTTAGTTGTCTTTTGTTGATTCATGCATACCCTGAACACAGTATCTGATGCAAGGCTGATTTCCCCCTCCTTCTACTGAAGCAAGCTTGGTTTAAAATAGCCAAGATAGTTATAGAGTAGGAGAGTAAGAGTAAGAGTAAGATTCAGTTTGGTAACCACATGGTATCTGCAACCAGAAGGACAGATGGATAAATGTAGATGCAGTGTGCAGTCTTTAGAATTAACAGTCTTATCTGGAACGGATGAAATGAAGTATTTGTCGTTCCGGTTGAAGCCTGGGATTCTTTGAATAAAGTCCTTGAGCAGTTGCCCTAATGCACCCAAGTAAACTCCAATCCAGCACTCAAGGGCTATGTAAGTCACGGGTAATACAAAAATCCTCTATAACAGAAAACAACTCATTAACATCTTTACAAGTTCTTTTACCAAAGCATACACAAGATGAAATACGAACTCTAAACTCACGGTTGAGCAGCAAGCTTAACGTTTCTCAAACCAGGATTACCATTGAGGACAGCAGATACCATGTGGTTACCAAACTGAATCTTACTCTTACTCTCCTACTTCCTCTTTTATCTATAAGGTTGAAGTGCTACTGGTGCCCCCTAATGGATGGGATGGACATAGCACTGAAAATGAAAACAAATAAACAAGTGACAGGCAGTGACTGTTACAGTTTCTCTCAATCATCGTTGTATTGCATTTGTAGCGTCTAGACACACACACACAAATTATTAATTTTATCTAATGAATAGTCCGGCAAACTCACTCTCCCAGCAAGGATCTGTCTAACTTCCCCCGAAGCTAACACCACTGGCAGAACTGGGACACTCACAGTGTCCTGTTACATAGATAAGGATTTTTATGACCTCAAAAAGGGAATTCCTGAGAGATGTGACACTCACTTAATTCTCCTGAGAAGGAGGAATAAACCCAGTTAATCCTATATATTCTATATATATATATAACAACTTGAGAATATATAAACATGTATCGAATTTTTTCCCATCTCATGATTTTCCTTTTATGTTTTTTTTTCTTGTAAACTCTAATGGGTTAATGTTTCAGACTTTGCATACAAGTATGTGTGACATATTTGGTCTCTATAAAATCTAATCTTCGTTCCCCATTTGTTAATGTACATTACATTTTGCTAACTTTGTGACGCATGGGTATTATAAGTATCTTTAAGATTCTTTTCTTAAACACCCAATGAAATTACAGATTCAAATGTGCTGTCTGAACACAGAGTCATAAAATCTCCCTCCAAAGGGACAACTTCTTATTGGCTCACACACCCCCAGAGAGTGTGACATCATCACGCTTTTAAATCACTGATCAAGATCAGTGATCAATCTGTCTTTATTAAGTTTTTTGCCAACACATAATCAAAAATCTTTAAATGATAACTGTTCAAAACTAGTGAGGTATTATTCTCTGTCATAATAACTGAGCTATTTATTAACTTGATGATTTAAGCTTGATTTTTAGTATGTCTCTCTCTCCTCTCTCTCTGGACTATCTCGTCTCTCTGGACGCTCTTGGCTTTTTCACTCCCTCTCTTAGCTCTCTATTTCTCTTAGTCCTTGCTGAAATCCTGATGTGAAGATGATGCTGAAATAGAAGTTTTCTAAGGACCCCAAGCTTGTGCCAGGCTGCGGCCTTGTCTTTCCATTCACCAAAGATCCTCGGACTCCCACTGGTTCTCTCTCTCATCAAGACCACATCAGCAAAGATCAACTGGAGCCTCAACAAATTGCATCAGAACAGTTTAATTCAAATGGGCGAGACATGCAAGTATCAAACTTAGTCTCATTATTTGATACATTAAGTATCCTTACACCTTTTAAAGGTCGTGTTAGAACTAAACTGATGGTTTGCTCAAGGCTGTTGATCTGCTGAATTTCAAACAATGCTATAACTTCTTGCTTTCCTGTATTCTGCCTCAGCTCTCTTTCCCTTGGGAAACTGTATGCATGTATGTATGTGTATGTTAGAGTAGTTTAAATGTTTAGTCTAGTTAATAAAATCTTGTTCATATCACATGTAAAGTTGTCCGTGTCTCAAGCTCATATCTGGAAGTCAATAATCATATCGATCTTAACTACTTGCTCTTAGTAGTACTTAGTAAGAAAGACATTTCCCATGCCCCGGAAATGTACATTTCTATTAATTAATTAATAACCAATATTGAGGGTTCACAGAATGAACTGAGTAATTGGTTGTAATGTTAATGTAGCTACATCAAGTTAACCCGATTAACCAAATATTCATAATCAATTATAACAAGTTATGATTGGTTATTAATATTTCATAGAGCTAATTCGCTACACATTGCATTATATGTTTTAAAACTACAGATCATAAAACTAGAGGATTATGGGAAATGTAGTCTGTGGATGTGTGGTGATTGGCCGGGCCTCTGATAGTTATCCCGGGCACTCTCACTGGTGATCGTTATAATTATATCATTAGTCAGGGTTAAAATGTTAAAAGGATTGAAAGCAGGTTATGACAATGTAAACCACAGATTTTTTCCATCATCATCATCATTATCATCAGTCAAATATGTTCAGAAGAATTGGAGTTTGTCAATAGGGTATATCCGAGTATACAGGCATACAGTATTATTGCAGTAAATGCCCATCACAGGAGTGTTAATGTGTGTGTTACTTATGTCTGATGTGTTTCTGTTTCCTATAAAGACACACCCTGTGTGTTGAGGAGAGATGTGCTGTTCCTGAGGAATAGAAAATCCCACAAATTACTTTCATCATCATTGCAACATGTTTAGAAAAATGGGATTGTCAGTTTCATTGTATAGGAAACAGAAAGGACATTTGTACAATTACACTAAAATCCATTTTCAAATTGACAAACATTAATCTGATCCATAATCCTCAGATTTGATCTAGAACTTGATCAGATTTTTGTCTTTTGCTCTACTGTGATTCTCAACAGTGTTATATATTATGTTATAAACATTATAAATAATTTGCTGATCACTTTTCAACAAATTAGACCTTGTTGAACTATTTTCTTAGACTTGGTGTAGGAGTGTGTGTGTAAGTTTCACTTTATAGGAAACGGAAACACTCTTGAGAAACACAAGAACACAAATACTGAAACAGAGAAACTGTTCATTTATTAGCATGTAAGATGACATATTAATAGCGTTATTGGATATGAACTGTTTTAGTTTGGACCCAGAGAACAGGGAACGATCTCTCAAAGTTATAAACTAACATTCTTACAGTAACATCTGCTCTTTCATAATGTTCTCAAAACATTAGCACAAAAAACATTATTTATACATCGATCATGGAGCGTTTCTTTTCTAAAACGTTTTAGTTGGATGTTCTTTAAAACATTTAAAAAACTGGAGAAAACATTTAGAAATGACATTTTCATAACTTAATGGGAACATTAGAAAAACGTGATTAGAACATATTTTTGTTAGCTGAGTTTGTGTTCAGAAGAAAGTGAACTGTTGAATGAGTTTGAATAAAGCAGAGGCTGATCAGGGTTGTGACATCAGACATTTATGTAATTTGATCTCTTGCTCTTGTCATCATTCAGTATGTGAATGCACAGGTTAATCGAGATGAACAACAGTGTTATGCATCATGATTTGCATCGTCATATCCTCAAAGGGTTGGGCTTTATCAGACTATAAATGAGCAGTCATTTACCAGCTTTTCACTTCGCATGATACATCAAACCACTTGCTTTAAGAAAAGCGAAAAGATTTTATTACGAAAAGATCCCGGGGCAGGAGTTTCTGGCACACAGGTCTACTGGTCGAGTGACTGAACTGTAGGCCGACATACAGAGTCTCTCCATCTAAGAGAAAGTACTGTCTTGGAACTGCTAAAACAATTATATGGTAAGTTATTCTGATCTGACTGATTCAGTTTGGATTACAGTGCTTGATGTTTAAACTGCATACTTAGGGTTTTCTGCTAATTTATCCTTTTCTAATTCCTCGTTTCCAATATAGATGAACAAACGGACTATGAATGTTGATTCCACTATAGAAATGGACTTTGCGGTTCCATCAGTTGAGAGAAACTGTGATTCTTTACTGAGAGCGGTGAGTTACAATCTCTCTGAATTTCTCTTGCTAGTTTACATGCACAACTTTTGTTTCAGTCGGACTGAATTCATTCCGATTGATGAATCTGAATGTAGTGTTTCAGTAGCGGAGATAGTGTGGGTGCTTGTTCCGGCCACCCCAGGGCCCTGTGCCAATTAGGGGTCCCTCAAACGCCGTTGTTTCAACTGGTTTTGTAGAGTTTTAGAATGTTTGAGCAGTGTGTATGATTGTAAACAATCTGGCATTATCTAAACATGAACTGTTGACGACGCATTCATGCCAAGAAACGAACGCAGTGAGCAGTATATACATAGCTCTTTAATTCGTTTTAAAGACGTTTTAAATTCGTTTAAACTCGTTTTATTGTAATGTGAATTCAACAAGGCATGCTGTGTCTTTGAAGCAACAAAGGCTAAATAATTTGTTACAGTTTTTTTTCGTGATTTGTATGGATGACACGCAGCGACATATTATCAGCTGTATGATGTGTTTTTACCCTGAAATGTTTAATTTCGAGAGAGACCCGGCGCGCGCAGTGAGGGAGACTAAGGGTGTATTCACACCAGGAAAGTCCGATAGTTCACTTGCTTTGGTCCGGACCAAATAATTTTTTTATTTTTTTTTGGTGGTACGGTTCGCTTTCACACTGCTCTTTTTGCAAGTGAACCAAAATGTCGTGCCGACTCGGTGTCATTGGTGGTTGCGTTAAATCTTACCCAGATACAATAGTGCTATTTTCTGATTGGCTAACAACACCAGAGGAGACGCGCTTCCAGCCGGTTCCACAGTGAGAGCGGCGCGGCCAGAGTTTTGGGCGCTGCGGCATATTAAATATATTACAAATAGTTTTTCAGCGTGAGAAATACAATGTGTGGCGGGAGAGCGTGACACTTGAGAGCCCTGTCACTCATTCATTCATTCCATTCCAATGATGCACACACGACGCGCAGAAAGACGCGCAACAGTATCGTGTGGCCAGACAGCGCGCCGGAATGGAATGTAGTAGGCTGTCAAAGTTTTCCTGTTAACTCAAAGGCGCAGTGCTTTCTTGCAATTGGGTCGGTTCATGTTCACACCGTAAACGAACCGTACCAGAGTTCGTTTGGAACCGTGCCGAGACCACCTCTTCAGCTGGGTCTCGGTTCGGTTGTTTGATCCGCACCCGAGTTCGATTGCTGTATTCACACCTGCCCAAAAGGTCCGCACCAAGGGGGTAAACGAACTAGAGTTCGATTCAATCGAACCAAACAAGGCAGGTGTGAATACACCCTAAATAAACTTGCTAAAAAGAGATCCAGCGCGAGAGAGAGAGAAGAAAAACTCATGTTCTTAATTTATGTTGCTTTGGACTATTTTCGTTTTATACTGTTTTATTTGTTTAATGTAGCTGCAATTTCTTTTGCAATACAAATTTAAAATATCGCAAGAATAAGATTCTGTGTATCTTATTTTGCATCGCAAAGGAAATAAACTCTAAACTCGATGCACCTCTGTTTTAAATAAATAAACTGTCCCGACACTTTATTTAAACATTGAAATGTGTGATGGGGTTTCAAACTTAATTAATTTTAGTGTTCTTTTACATTTTCATTGGTTTTTATATTGAAAGCAATCCTATTTAGTTAGTCTATTAAGTCAACAAAATCTGTCTTTTTCTGATTTGTTCAATGTATGGATCTGTTTTGAAAAATGTCTTCCGTCGCTATGGCTGGGTATCACTGTCAGTCATCTCAATATCGTGAATGATTCACAAAACAATAATTTAGCAGATTAAAGACGAGCTTCATTTTCATTTTCTGACGCGATCGACTGACAATCTTCCTTCATCAGTTTTGTCGTCTGTGCAGCGGCTCTACTGGAATGTAGCAAATGTATGTTGTAATTTGCCATTGATAATTAAACAAAACGCTTGACTTTAAATAAACAGTTAATAAACTCGCTAATAAACGGTAACCTATTTAAGCATCAAGAACGGTAAAGTGACACATTATTACATATGCATGCTCCTGCTCCACTTAACCGACACTGAGTGAAATGAGAATTTTAGAATAACGGGACACTCATTTAGATGACACTTTATTCAACAGGAAGAACAGCTCGTTCCTTAATATCTTCAGTCATTTTGTTTCTCCAGTAAATGTATCTTGATTTAAGAATGTTTAGTTCCCTTTCAGTCGCTCATGTTCGATGTAGTCGACGTGTCGACTGATTGGGATCATGCCAGGGAGCCTGTCATCTTCGAGTACTGTTAACACGAGCCAATGCACATTGGCTTACGTGAACTGCATGACACACTCCGCCCCTGCAGCGTGGGTATAAATACGGAAGTGGATGCACGCACTAGTTGTCTTTCGCTTCAGAGCTGATCGTTTGATGTCTCTGAAGAGTGCTGTTTAAACAACGAGCGAGTGTGTCTGTGTTCTTATGGAAAGACTCACTCAGTGCTGGTGTTCTACAGTGCAGTGCAGCGGTGATCTCGAGCTTTGAATCTCTCAACTGCTGTTTTTACAGCAAGCAGATTTCTGTGTTTGTGTGTGTTGACGGCCGGTTCAGGGCGGAAAAGTGAGTGCTTCACTATTTCAGTTAGCTAATTTAGTGTTGCCGCGGTCATTCCCTATGTGCTCTGGCACTGGTGACATGTCCCATTTCTAGAAGGGCAACACGGTTTCTGGGTACGGTAGGGCTCTGTCCCCCTCCGATGGTCACAAGAGTTGTATCACGTGTCTGGGTTTAAAGCACGCTGAGGCAGCTCTTGTGGATTAGTCATGTTTCCATTGCGGGAATATGACCGTCTCGGTGTTGAGGTCGAGACTCGCCTTCGTTCGCGAGGGTGGAGTCCCCATCCCCAGGCCCAGCTCTGGTGTTTCTTCTGGGTTACCTTCCCAGAAAGAGCCTGGAGTGCTCTCTGGGCTGGGTGACCTGAGGATTACAGTGACGGGTAATCCGCCCAGCAAAGCCCCGTGGATCCCTCACTCCTCTTTCACACTGCAGCTGGTGGAGTTCTCCGAGTCCCTCTGTGGTGGACTGACCAGCTGTTTCATTCGGGCCTCTCCAGAGGACAGGAGCATCGGAAGGGGAGCTGGCCTCTGGAGATGACGACTCGGCTGCGCTGCCTCCCTCTGAGAGACCAGCATTGCCTGAGCCAGATCCAGAGATGGCAGCTATGCTCAAAAAGGCGGCCGAGGCGGTATGGCTCGAGTGGAACCCTCCACCGTGTCCCGAACCGTTTTGGTTGGATGATTGGTTTCTTGGAGCGGGTCAGTCTGGTTCTCAGCCCGCCACTCTGGTACCTTTCTTTCCTAAAGTGCATGAGGAGTTCACAAGGGCATGGACGTCACCTTTGTCTGCCAGAAATTACCTGAGTAGCTCCTCCCCCTCACTACCTTTGATGGGGGAGCGGTGAAGGGTTACGAGGCTATCCCTCCAGTGGAGCGGTCTGTTGCAATGCAACTGTGTCCAGCGACCGCTATCTCATGGAAGGGGGATCCCCGTCTCCTCTCTAAGGCCTGTAAGTTTGTGTCCGTTCTGATGGGCAAGGCTTACAAAGTCTGTGGGCAAGCCGCTTCCTCTCTGCATGCCATGACGTTGCTTCAGGTCCACCAGGCCCAGGCACTCATGAACATGCACAAGGGTAGCCCAGACCACGAGCTCATGGGTGAGCTCCTTCTCACGCATCCCCTGCCGCTTAGTGGAGTCAGGTAAGTGTTGCACTGCACACTCAGACACCGCTTCGGGCCGCCCTCGGGCCTATCGAGCTGTGTCCCTGTCCTCCATCCTGCTGCCCTACCTCGGGTACGTCTGTGGTTCCCTGGCCCCTGGCCCGCTTGTGGAAGCCTAAAATGCTTCCCAACCGGTCCAGCTGGCCCCAAACTGTACCATCAGACTCTGCTTATTTTCCCTCGGCTTCCGCCCAAGCTCAGTGATATTCATCATACCTAGGTGTTGAGCAGATATGCTCCTAATAAGTTAGTGATATTTATCACACCTACGTGTTGAGCAATGCTCCTGACTTGTGTGCGCAGATCGCAGTCTACTGGCGAAGGATGAGATGCAGCCACCCCCTCCAGCCGATATGAAGGCCGGCTTTTAAAATAAACCCATACTTCGTTGTACCCTAGAGAGATGGGTCATGACCACCTTGGTCCTGTGTTATTGAGACGGGTCCTTTTTCGAAAGCCTCCATTCAATTCGCCAAGGTTGGCGACCCTGTTCCCAAGGTTGGTCTGCAGCGTTCGACCTGATCTGTACTTCAGATCTCTATCCTTCCGCACCACAGGCCATCTTGTGTTCATGCGTTTGAAAGGTGTGAAGTAACAGTACAAAGTCCTACCCTTCTAGTGCTCATATCCAGTTGGGTCCACAGGTCAACTGGGAAAAAGCAAACTCGTCCACGGGCTGAGGATCTCTTTTCTAGTTTGGACTCGGTCAAACGCATCTCTAAAAGAGTGTGTGTCTGGTCACTGCTGTATAGAAGTGAGAAAGGGTCCCACTGAAAACTTTTTATAGGCTCCTGGGGCATATGGCAGACGCAGCCACATGGCTTCCTCCATATGAAGACCGCTTCAGCACTTCATGGCTTCACGGCCGAGTCCCGAGGTGGCCGTGGCAGAGCGGCGCGTTCCGTATGAAAACACCCTGGCCTGCCGCCAAACCCTCAGCCCGTAAACAGACCTTTGGTTTCTCAGGGCCAACGGCTCCTAGAATGAGTGTCCATCAACACCGGCTGAGGGGCCACGTACAAAGGCCATGCAGTAACGGAGGTCTGGACGGCCCTCCGACTCCATTGGCGTCCTTTGCCTCGAGTTGTTTGCAGTTTCTTCACTTGAGACACCGCTGCTCAGCGAGCAAGTACTGGTCTGAAAAGACAACATTGTGACCATTAAGCTACGCTCCCCTCGCATGTCACAACTCGCCCGCCACCTCCTCCTCGGAGTCAGAAGCTTCTAAGTTTGCTTCATTCCACTTATTAATTCTGGCCTGCTCAATCGTGCCACTGGCGAGCCTCACGACAGCCTCTGGCCCAGAGATAGTGGAGACTCCGTCCCCCAGCTGGTCCAGCTGTTTGGGACCACTTGGGACCACACAGTTACATCTGTTGACCCTCTGGACTCGTCCCTCTGCTAGTTGTTTTTTTCTTCTGTCTGAGTGGACACCGCTCGGCACAGAAAGACTTTGGCCACAGCTGGCCCCAGGGCCCTTGCAAAAATGCATTTCCAGTGAGCCTTCTTGCACACAACTGTGTTAAAGTCAGAGAAGAGATGAGCAGGTCTTGCTAGTTGCCCCTTATTAGCCCAACCAGACCTCTCCTCTCGACAGCCCTTCCTGACTGCTTCCTCTGAGTACATTCTCAGGAATGGGGCATGATGGCACCCACGTGTAGACCTTGGAGAATTCCAGGTCTGGTTCTAAAAGAACGAGGCTCGGAGGTTCTGGTTGCTACCGCAAGAATTTGTATGCCGTAGAGACTAGAGATGCGCGGATGGGCTATTATTTCATCCGCAACCGCATCACAAAACTCATCATCCGCCCGCCATCCATCCGCACCAACCTTTTTGACCAATTTTCAAAACCGCACCCGCCCGCCATCCACTGATTGGGCGATAAAAGGCGCTGCAGATGACAGCCGCGAGACTAGAAAGCTCTCAGAATATCAGCAGTGAACTCTGTCTCCGATCGGCGCGCAGGTACAAAAATAAATAAATAGCCTAAATTAAACGCACTTCGGCAAACCTGACCTTATCTGATAGGCTACTGTACAATATTTTCATTGTAGCCTAATAGAAAATGCATTTTGGCACATAATTTCAACATGCTGCACTTATTCCAGGCAACACTTTTCTGACCTTCTATTTCCTTTGTTTTTAATTGTCCTTTTTTGAGTTTGTCACGTACCTCCTTCGCCGGTGTTGCCATCTCTGATAATAACAAGCAGTCTCTGCATAGACTCGACTAGCTGCCTGATGAAAATTTGACTATTTCAAAGTGTGCTCGATTTTTTTTTTTTTGATGTAGGTATAGTCAGATAACAATATTTAACAATGTATACATATATTTTTCATTTGATTGGTTCAACCGCCCGCCACCCGCCCGAATTTAATTAAAATATTATTTTTCGTCACGTCATCCGCCCAATCCGCGGTTTATCCGCGGAGTCCGCGGCTGTAACCGCCAACCGCGCATCTCTAGTAGAGACCATCACTTCTGTGAGAACACCCGTCTCAAATAAGGCATGCCCTCCTTAGAAGTGAAACCTAATCATTGAAAATAATTATTCTCTCCGTGAGGAGATCCCGAAGGTGTTCGATCACTTTGGTGCTTTTTTTTTTTGGTAATGGGTTGGAGTGAGGACTATCTCCTACACCTCAAAATGTTGTTGCCTCTGTTTTTGACACACATCAGGATACAGTGGATACAAATTCGTGGGAAGCAGGACTTGATCGTCAGGTTCCTGAGGGAAGCAAGGAGACAGAATCTGCCTTGCGCCCCCTCTTTACCCTCTTGGGACTTATCTATGGTGCTACCGCACTGCAGAGACCTCCCTTGAGTCCTGCAGGCAGTGAGTTAAAAAACGTTTTTTTGAGAAACAGTTCTCCTGCTTGCATGGTCTCTATCTAGAGGGTAGGGACTTGCACGCATTTTCAGTCAACGAATAGTGCCTGGAATTCGGGCCGGCTAACTCTCAGGATATTGAGACCCAGGCCTGGACATGTGCCCAAGGTTCCTACCTCTCCTACGGGACTAGGTGGTGAGCCTGCAAGCGCTGCGTGGAGGAGGCAGACCCAGCCTGTCTTTTCTCTGTCCGTCCACTTCATTGCGGTTATACGTGCTCAGAATGCAAAGCCTGGACCTTAGATCAGCTCTTGTCTGTTACGGAGACCAGCAGAAGGGAAGGCTGTTTCCAAGCAGGGGTTAGCCCACTACATGTGGTTGCCTTCATCTGGGGATTTTCCAAGGTGCACGCGCCCACCTAGGTGGTTAGCTCCTCCCAAGTGAGTGTATTGCTCCCTCCTAGGCTTTGACACAGAGTGCCATGCTTAACAGATGACAAATGGAGTTGGGGGCTGGGCAGCACCTATCACGTTCGCTAGAAAAAAAGAAAAAAAACTAGCCTATGTGTCAAACCGCTGCTTCCCATGGGCTCCCTTCACATGAAGCCAGTTTCACTGTAAGCCCGGTTCAAAGTGTCGGCTTGCTGCGCCATTCCCCTCCAATGGACTGGATTAGTGCGCAATTCTTGCTCTAGTGAGTTCCCCTAATTAGCCGAACCCTGTCGAGTTCCTCCATACCCTTCGGCAACTGATGTGGCTGAGCGTCCGAAGCCAGGCCTTTCACTCGTATGCACTGGTGGAACCTGTGTTAGGCTGGGTCCATATGTTGTGATCCCAATGGCAATGCCATACTATGTGTGTTCTTCCACGGTACGGCTCCCTGCGGTGAGCCCGTATATTCCCTTGGCAGAGCCTGTTCTGCCATCACTGTCCGGTTGAGTCTCCCCCCTGTCATAGGCTGGAAAAACAGGAGTGTCAGGGCTCTGTCACAAAACCAAGAAATAGGTTAGACAGAAGTGACAGAACCCTGACACATATAAAATGATTTACAAATAGTGGCAATAGTGGCTAATAGAGAAACATAACAGGAATTTGGGAGAATAAGTGTTCATAATTTTGTCCCTCTTTTTTATTTTCTCAGCTTGTTCAGACACTTGCTATTGGTCACCCGCCATCAGCCAATCAGTGTTGCCATGGATTTATTTTTATTTTTCTGCATGGTTAGTCAGATAAGATTTACAGCTCAGCTGAGCTTGGCTCAATAAAGTATGTAATAAACTAAGTGCTCATGGTTTTGTGGTTTTATATTATTATATTATACTGTGTTAGAGAGTCAGCATTACAGTGAACAAAATCTGAAATTACGTTAAAAAAAGTACAGTATATCCACGTGTGTCCGAAGACCGGACCCAGACAGTAAGAAGAGATTTTTGTGTTTTTTTAATGATGGTTTATTCAAATGGTAGAATTTAAAAGGTAGAAAGTTTAAAAGTGTGTTTTTGAACCATTTAGCCAAAGGATGAAATTAATCAAATCAGCTAAGGGTGAATCACAACAACTAGGATACCTGAACCAAATGACCTCATCATCCAGTCCCATCTGAAAGCAGGCATTGAGAGAGTGTTGCTCCAACTCATAGGTGGAAAACTCTAAAAACTCCTCCACATACTATTACCAAGGACAAGCATCCTGACGGAGGGAGAGGAGATGATCTTCTGCAAATTTCTGTAGCTCAGTCATTCCATTGTTTGTTGGTTCTGTCTTCTGTCACAGTATGTGGCTGATAACAAAGACCATGATGAAGAAGATACTCAAAATAGTCTTTAATTGTAGATTCCACCTAGGAAACATACAGGAGATAACTTGAAGAACTAAATAACGTCTCGGTTACGTATGTAACCCTAGTTCCCTGATAGGGAACGAGACGCTGCGTCAAACGCTGCGGGAACGCCCCTGCGTTGTGCGTCATGAAGCACGTATGGAATCAGCCCAATGGAGAGATGAAACGTCATAGGCGGGTGACGTCATCGACCAGGAAACTATAAAGCACCCCAAAAACACAAGCGCATTAGCTTCTGATAGGCTTGAAGGAAGCGCTAACGGGAGTGCTGGGAGTATGGCGGAGCGACGCAGCGTCTCGTTCCCTATCAGGGAACTAGGGTTACATACGTAACCGAGACGTTCCCTTTCAAGGGAACTTCGAGCTGCGTCAAACGCTGCGGGAACGCGAATACCCACGTCGCCATAGGACCAAATGACCGTCATGTGAGACTAGCGCACAGAGGACGAGAGCACCTGTGCCCCAGGGGTAGAGCTTAAGTCTAGGTCATAGAACTTAATAAAAGTATGCGGTGAAGACCATCCAGCCGCATCACAAACATCACTCAGGGAAACCCCCGACAAAAGAGCTTTAGAAGCAGCCATACTCCTGGTAGAGTGAGCTCGGACAACCAAAGGTGAAGGCTGGCCAGCCGACTCATAAGCAAGTGAGATAGCCTCAACCACCCACTTGCTCATTCTCTGTTTAGACGCCGGACACCCTTTCCTGGGTGGCCCGAAACATACAAAAAGTTGTTCTGATTTCCTCCACAGGGCAGCTCTGTGGACATAAGCGTCTAATGCCCTAACAGGGCAGAGTGAATTAAGTTTCTCCTGGTCCGATGACATAAATGGAGGAGGACAGAAAGCCTGCAGAACCGTAGGTCTAACAATATTAGTAGGAACCTTAGGAACGTAACCTGGTCTAGGATGCAGAAAAGCTTTAACCATGCCAGGTGCAAATTCCAGGCACGAGGGTGAAACCGACAGAGCCTGCAAATCTCCGATTCTTTTTAGTGAAGAGATAGCAAGCAAAAAGATAGTCTTAAAAGTGAGAAACTTCTCGGGAACTTCTTCGATAGGTTCAAAAGGAGCTAGGGAAAGACCTTCTAATACAATGGCCAGATCCCAAGTCGGCACCCTCGTACGAACTGCTGGCCTCAGCCTCAAAGTGCCACGGAGGAAACGAGTTATAAGCGGGTGTCTCCCAAGAGAAACTCCACTGAAAGGGACGTGGTAAGCAGCTAGTGCCGCCACATACACCTTTAGTGTGGAGGGGGATAACCCTGTGGAGAAGCGCTCCTGCAGGAATTCCAGCACTGCACCCACTGGGCAGTTAACTGGGTCCTGCAGGTGTTCTCCACACCAAGAAGTGAAAAGTTTCCACTTCAAGGCATAAAGCTTCCTCGTGGATGGAGCTCTGGAGTTAAGAATGGTCTCAACAACCTCGGTTGAGAGACCGGAGTCTATGAGCTGGGCCCCCTCAGAGGCCAAGCCCACAGTTTCCACAATTCTGGGCGGGGGTGAAGTATCGTGCCCCCCGCCTGGGAGAGTAGATCCCTCCTGACCGGGAGCTCCAAAGGAGAACCGTCCAGGAGAGAAATCAGGTCCGCAAACCATACTCGGGCCGGCCAGAACGGGGCTACTAGTAGTAGACTGACCCCGTCCCGGCGGACCCTCTCCAGAACTCCTGGTAACAGAGCAATCGGGGGAAAGGCGTACAGACGTGACCTCGGCCACGGCTGCACCATAGCATCCAACCCCAGGGGGGCTGGAAGAGTGATGGAGAACCACCGATGACAATGAGTGGTCTCCTTGGAAGCGAATAGGTCCACCTCGGCGCGACCGAAACTCAACCAAAGGAGCTCCACCACCTCGGGGTGGAGTCTCCATTCCCCTGGCCTCGGCCCCTGCCTCGACAGGGAGTCTGCTACCACATTCAAATACCCAGGGAGATACATTGCTCTCAGAGATAGTAGCTTCCCTTGGGACCACAGGAGGATCTGACGGGCCAACTTGTAAAGCCGGCGAGACCGCAGGCCCCCCTGATGATTTATATAAGAGACCACCGACGTGTTGTCTGATTGAACTAACACATGATGGCCTCTCAGGTCTGTTAGGAAGTGTTTCAGAGCCTGAAACACAGCCAACATCTCTAGACAATTTATGTGCCACGAAAGATGATGATCCTGCCACAGACCTTGGGCTGGGCGACCACTCATGACCGCCCCCCACCCTGTGAGGGAAGCATCCGTCGTTAGCGTTATGCGACGACAAAGAGCCCCCAGCACAGGACCTTTGGATAGGAACCAAGTTTCTCTCCACATGACCAGAGCACGAAGGCAGCGCCGCGTGACTTTGAACGTGCGGAGCGGATTTCCCCTCGGGGAGAATCCCTTGGTCCTGAGCCACCACTGTAGCGGTCTCATGTACAACAGGCCGCAAGGTATAACGTTGGACGCTGCTGCCATCAGACCCAACAGTCTCTGAAACTGCTTGACAGTGAGTAGCTGGCCTAGCTTCACTTGTTTCACAGCTGAGAGAATCGAAGCGATGCGGGTCGGAGAGAGTCGCGCCCGCATCGATACCGAATCCCAAACGACACCCAGAAAAGTGGTCTTCTGGGAAGGAGATAATACACTTTTCTTTGCGTTCAGCCTCAACCCCAACTTTCTGATATGAGCGAGGACGACATCTCGATGCCGAACCGCCATCTGCTCGGTCTGAGCTAAAATCAACCAATCGTCGATGTAATTGAGAATACGAATGCCCTGAAGCCTCAGAGGCACTAGTGCTGCATCCATGCATTTCATGAAAGTGCGGGGAGATAAAGCTAGGCCAAACGGAAGAACCCTGTACTGGTACGCCTCGCCCCCGAAGGCGAACCTCAGGAACTTCCTGTGTTGTGGAAGGATGGACACATGGAAGTATGCGTCCTTCAGATCTATCGTGACAAACCAGTCCTCGGACCTGATTTGAGACACGATCTGCTTGATAGTGAGCATCTTGAATTTTAGCTTCCCTACCGAGCGATTCAATATGCGCAGGTCTAAAATTGGACGCAACCCCCCATCCTTCTTTGGAACGATGAAATATCAGCTGTAATAACCTGACTCCAAACTGGGAGGAGGAACCCGTTCTATAGCCTCTTTTTGAAGGAGCGTTTTCACCTCTTGTTCCAATACCAGAGCCTGCTCGGGGCCCACCACTGTGTGCAGAACCCCTCTGAATTTTGGTGGACGACACCTGAACTGGATAGCATAACCCTTTTCTACTGTCTGCAGGACCCAATGAGATATTTTTGGAAGGCTTTTCCACTCTGCCAGAAATTCTACTAAGGGTACCAGCCTCTCGAGACTGGCCTCTGGTGTAACTTGAGCAGCAGACGCAGCGCCCTGTAACGGCGCACCGGCAGGGAACAACTGGTCTGACCGCTCTGAGACCCTCCTCAGAGGGAGCGAGCGTCCCTCGGGAAAGCGCTCGCTGGGATCGTCTGTGCCCCGGCATAAAGGCGGGGTTGGCAGAACGAGCCCCTGAGGGCACCGAGGAGGAATGGGCACCGTAAAAAGAGGTGAACACCTTTCCGCCTCGGTGGGGACCACCCTCAGCATCCTGAACGGCTTGGCGTCAGGACTTCTTCTTAGCCGAAGCCTTCTTAGCCAATATAACTGTCCTCAGATCAGTTCTACTGGGAGAAGGCTTCGGCTGAGAGTGTCGCGGCTGAGCCCACTGTCCAGCAGGGGGAGCACGAGACGCGACACTCTGCCTCTGCTGCGCTCTATGTGATGAGCTCGAAGACGGCCGGGGCTGCTCCCGCCCAGCAGCCCCAGGGACATGAACTTTAAGGGGAAGAAACTTTTTAAAAGCTGCAGTTTGTTTCTTTTCTTCTTGGAATTTATCGATAACTGAATTCACAGCATCACCAAACAACCCCATGGGAGAAAGAGGAGCATCTAAAAGAAAAGCTTTTTCTCTCTCTTTAATATTAGTCTGATTTAACCACAAATGTCTTTCTGCGGCCACCAGAGCTGCCATAGAACGACCCATTAATTTGGCCGATTCTCTGGTGGCACGCAGGGATAAATCAGCAGCCTGACGCAGTTCGCGAACTACGTCAGTACTGAGGGAGCGCGCACCGAACCGCTCTCCTCAAAGAGCGATCGGCGGGAGCGGAGCGTCCTTAACGGCAAACGCTCGCAATGCTCACAGTCTGCTCCCTCGAGAGCAAACTGGGCATGCTGAACTCCCAAACAAACAACACAAAGATCATGTGTATCCCCGCTCGTTAAATAACGCGAGCAGGGAGGAACACACTTTCTAAACTGCTGTTCGTCCGCCATAATCTCTCAATAAATATATATATAGGGATAAATTGTTTGTGTGGTGCAGGGTATGTAAGACAGACAATATCACACAGGGACAGATTCACATGTAGCGCGACTGAAAGCACAGAAGCTAATGCGCTTGTGTTTTTGGGGTGCTTTATAGTTTCCTGGTCGATGACGTCACCCGCCTATGACGTTTCATCTCTCCATTGGGCTGATTCCATACGTGCTTCATGACGCACAACGCAGGGGCGTTCCCGCAGCGTTTGACGCAGCTCGAAGTTCCCTTGAAAGGGAACATACTCTAACACATATAAGACAGGACCATGAACTAAACAAAACAGGGTGTACCTATACTAGAACTAAACGAGGGAACTAATGAGTTAATTAACAAGGGCCAGGTGCATAAGATAAACCAAAGAAACATTTGAAAACAGTGTCAACTGAAAACGAGCAAACAAAAGGTGATTTTAACAATGTATTAGTATGATGTAGATTTAATGTTCATTCTTAATTCAACTAAAGAAGCTACCTAATGTTAAAGGGGTAGTTCACCCAAAAATGAAAATTAGCCCATGATTTACTCACCCTGAAGCCATCCTAGGTGTATATGACATTCTTCTTTCAGACGAATACAATCAGAGTAATATATATATAAAAACAAGCTCCTCCAAGCTTTATAATGGCAGTGAATGGGTATATTTTTGTGGAAGTCCATCAAAGCGCATCCATCTATGATAAACGTGAATCTATCCATGATAAAAGTGCATCTATCCATGATAAAAGTGCATCCATCAATGATAAAAGTGCTCCACACTGCTCTGGCGGGTTAAAAAAGACCTTCTGAAGTGAAATGATGCGTTCGTGTAAGAAAAATATAGATATTTAAAACTTTATCGACTAAAACACCTAGCTTTTGGCAGAAGGCCTACGCAAGTCAACTTACACCAAAAAAATAACACTTGACGATGTATGACGTAGATTTAAGCTTTGAGCCTCTCGCGATTCAAACAAACAGCGCTGGGCAACAAACTCAAGCTCCTCCCACATTTCTCTTATAAGCTAGTTATTTTAGTCGATAAAGTTTTAAATATGGATATATTTCTTACACGAACGCATCGCTTCACTTCAGAAGGCCTTTATTAACCCCCCATAGTGTAGAGCACTTTAATCATGGATGGATGCACTTTGATGGACTTCCAAAAAAATATACCCATTCACTGCCATTATCAAGCTTGGAGGAGCTTTTTTATATATATATATATATTACTCTGATTGTATTCGTCTGAAAGAAGAAAGTCATATACACCTAGGATGGCTTCAGGGTGAGTAAATCATGGGCTAATTTTCATTTTTGGGTGAACTATCCCTTTAACATTGGGTAGCTTCTTTAGTTGAATTAAGAATGAACATTAATTCTACATCATACTACTATGGAAGAGAAAATGGACATTTTTTTAATATAACTGCGATTGTATTCGTCTGAAAGAAGAATGTCATATACATTCTGGGTGAGCAAATCATGGGTTAATTTTCATTCTTGGGTGAACTAAGTATCTCTTTAACTAAGTATCTCTTTAACTAATAAAATCTTATTGTTAAGTGTTACCAACATTATTTATACATTGTTAATGGAACCCTTTTTTTCTGAAACATTTTTGTTGAATATTCATCTAATTTTTTTTAAATTTTACAATTTTTTTCAGGTGCCAGACGTTCAAGTGCCAGACGTTCAGGTGTCAGACATTCAGGTGCCAGACGTCCAGGTACCAGACATTCAGATGCCAGACGTTCAGGTGCCAGACGTTCAGGTACCAGACGTTCAGATGCCAGACGTTCAGATGCCAGACGTTCAGATGCCAGACGTTCAGGTGCCAGCCGTTCAGGTGCCAGACCTTCAGGTGCCAGACGTTCAGATGCCAGCCGTTCAGGTGCCAGTCGGTCAGATGCCAGACCTTCAGGTGCCAGACGTTCAGATGCCAGACGTTCAGATGCCAGACGTTCAGATGCCAGATGTTCAGGTACCAGACGTTCAGATGCCAGACGTTCAGATGCCAGACGTTCAGATGCCAGACGTTCAGATGCCAGACGTTCAGATGCCAGAAGTTCAGGTGCCAGACGTTCAGGTGCCAGACGTTCAGGTGCCAGACGTTCAGGTGCCAGACGTTCAGGTGCCAGATGTTCAGGTGCCAGACGTTCAGGTGCCAGACGTTCAGGTGCCAGACTTTCAGATGCCAGATGGTCAGATGCCACACGTTCAGGTGCCAGACGTTCAGATGCCAGATTTTCAGGTGCCAGACTTGAATGATGATTTAACTATAGGAATGAACTCTGCGGTTCCATCAGTTGAGAGAAACCATGATTCTTTACTAAAAGTGGTGAGTTACAACTTTGATCTCTCTGAATTATTCTTGCTCTCATTGTAGAATCAAAGTCCAAATTACCTTTTGCTTCACTGCAAAACATTATGACTATATATTCTCAATCATTTTGCAATAACTAACCAAGAAGCAAAAAAAAGATAATGAATTTACAATCTGTTCAGATATTGAATTGGCTCTTACAGTACTGTTATACATTTAAATGTTTAAATAACTTTCTATTGTTTGAAGATTACATTAAAGTTAAAATCATACTAACAATTGGCTCTGATTCCTCTTTTCCATTATAGATAACAAGTAAGAGAGATGAGATAAGAAGAAAGAGAGAAAGAAAGCGCTTAAAGCCCGGAAGGTAAGAAAAACCTCCTGTTGTACAACAGGACTATGTCAATGTCAATGTCAAGTTTATTTGTATAGCACTACTAACCACAACACCAGTTGACCAGTGTGCTTCACATCAAATACAAAAGATACAAAAACTGAGAGAATAAAAGACACCATACAAATACAATACATTTCATCCTTAGCCATATGCTAATTCAAAACGATAGGTTTTTAGCCTTGATTTAAAAACAGACAAGGAAGGAGCTAATCTAATATTAAAAGGTAACGCATTCCACAATTTTGGAGCAGCAACTGAAAACGCGCGGTCACCCCTTCTTTTCAACTTAGATTTTGTTTTTATTAGTTTCATCACAACATTTCTTTTTAAAAATCATAACAATGGTGAGCGAACAGCATTTCAGGAAGTGTGTTCAAAAGCTGAAGCGGTCTCATATGAAGCAATCCGAGCGGCGTGACCGCGGCTGCAGATGCCATATGCCTCAGGAGCCTCTGAAAGAGTTTCAGTGGAACCGCACTCTTGCCCTCGAATTGTCTCAGGCAAGTCAGCAGTGACTGCGAAAGGGAGAACCGCGTACTGGTATGCCTGCCCCTCGAAAGCAAACCGGAGGAACGGTTTGTGTCGAGGAAGAATGGAGACATGAAAGTAGGCGTCCTTCAGGTCGATCGCTGCAAACCAATCCTGGGGCCGTATGCATTCGAAAACGCGTTTGGCGGTGAGCATCTTGAACGGCATCCTGTGAAGGGAGCGGTTCAGCACGCGCAAGTCCAGGATAGGCCGTAACCCACCGGTTTTCTTGGGGACAATGAAGTAGGGGCTGTAGAAGCTGGACCTCATCTCGGCTGTAGGGACAGTCTCGATTGCACCCTTCGCCAGCAGGGTGGCAATCTCTGCTCTCATGATAGGGGCATTGCCACCGACCGACGTGGAGCGGACTCCCCTGAAACGGGGAGGAGACCGTGCGAACTGAATCGCATAGCCGAGCCTGATGGTACGCGCGATCCAGTGGGACAGACGGGGAAGCTCTAGCCAGGCTCCTAGGAACTGAACCAGCGGGATCATGCGAGCCACAGGCGTCCCCCCGGAGGGGCAGCGAAGCGGAGTAACTGGCCCAGACGTGGACGGCATAGTGGCCCGGAGTGGGGGCACAGTTAGCAACCGCGCCCTGGCAGAGGGGGCCAGGGGAGGACCAGGCTGGTCGTCCCGCGGGGGCCTGCTCTGCCAGGGGTCTGGCGACAGAGGGGGACAGGGGCGAAGCGGTCTGTGGACGGCACGCCGTGTCAACCGCCTCCGGGACAGAGGGGGGCGAGGAGAGCACGGCTTGTGGGCGCGCTCTGTGTCGCCCGAGAACTCTGTGAGCTCAGGGAAGAGGGGATTGTTTCTGTCTTTAACCACATTAGGGTGCTGCCCACCCGTGGGTGAGCAGCGGGGAGTGGAGAACAAAAGATTCTCCCCCGGCCCTCCACCGGGGGAAGAAGTGGTCCTGCTACCACCTCCTGAGAAACAACCATCATCCCTGAGCAACCCGTTTCAGGAGCGCTGCTTGGCCCGGCGTTTAGCGGGGGGCGGGGCAGGAGAGGGCTGTGGTGCCTTCTTGCGGCTTCCTCCGCGACCGGCCCTGGGTGGAGGCTGCTGCGTGGTCCGGGCGGGAGGGGCGGGAGCCGCAGGAGGGCGCCCTCGGCGGGAAACAGGACGAGACGTCTGCCCGGCTGGCAGGGTGGAGGCAGCAGCGGGCCGGCGGGGCAAAATGTGTCTGATGGCCTCGGTCTGTTTCTGGGCAGTTGAAAACTGTTGGGCAAAGTCTTCAACTGCACCGCCGAAGAGGCCGGCCTGGGACAAGGGGGCATTAAGCAGAAGGGTCCGCTCGGCGTCCCGCATGTCAGCCAGGTTCAGCCACAGATGTCTCTCCTGGACCACAGCTGTGGACATCACCAAACCCAGGGAGCGCGCGGTAACCTTCGTCGCCCGGAGAGCAAGGTCGGTCGCGGCGCGCTGCTCATCAAAGAGCCCTGGGTTTGTCCTACCCTCGTGCATGTCTCTGAGCATCTGGGCCTGGTAGACCTGCAGAGTGGCCATAGCATGCAGTGAAGCAGCCGCCTGTCCCGCCGCTCTGTAAGACTTCGCCACCAGGGTCGATGAAAATCTACAGGCTTTGGATGGGTGCTTAGGCTCGCCCCGAGAAGAAGCACTCTGAGGACATAGTTGCATGGCAACAGAGCGTTCAACCGGGGGAAGCCCAGTGTACCCACGGGCAGCTGCCTCATCGAGGGGAGGAAAGGCGGATGAGACCAGCGAGCGGCCCCGAGAAGACAGGAGGGTCTTCCAGGACTTCGAGATCTCATTATGCACATCCGGGAAGAAAGGTATTGGGGTTTGCCGAGGACGAGGGTCGGCGGCCTTACCCAAAAACCAATCGTCCAGCCGCGAGCGCTCAGGACAGGGTGGAGGCCTCCACTCAAGTCCGATGCTCGCGGCTGCCCGGGAAAGCATGGCCGTCATCTCCGGATCAGACTCGAGCACAGCCGTATGCACACCGGAAGGTGGCAGCTGTGACGAGCCCTCACTTCCAGAAGAGTCAAACCCACCTAGTGATGCTGCAACAGACATGGCATCTTCCTCTGTAGCTTCAACTGAAACACGCGGGCCACCAGAGGGTAGACCCGCGGGAATCAGCAGTTCACTAGCGGGCACCGTCATTGAAGAGGGGGGCTGGGGTCGCGGACACATAGTCGGCGCCTTGTTCCAGACCGTAACCCTCAGGTCACCCTGGCCACCAGCCGCAGGACGGGGGGTGGATGAGGGGACTCTCACTCTTGCGAGTTCACTGAGTCTCGACCGTAATGACGCGATGGTCATGTTCCCACAGAGAGAACATGAGTCATCCACGAGCGCTGCTCTAGCATGATCAATGCCCAAACATACTATGCAACGCTCGTACCCATCAGAGTCCGATACCAATCTGCCGCAACCAGAAGTACACGGGCGAGACATCTTTAAAAAGACGTGCCACGTGTAAGCTCTTTTAGTGAGAGAAAACTCAAGTGTTGAAGCACCCGGGGAGAAACGCACCGACTGGCAGACCACTGCAACAGATCAGCAGGAGGCACGCTCTCGCCGTAGATCGCCGTCACACCAACACTCGAGGTACTCGTTTGCAAAGCTGACAATTCAGAGATGGCTTGTGGAGAGAAGAATACACTTGGCTCCGAAGCGAAAACATATCTGCTTGCTGCCGGCTTCCTCCTTTTATACCCACGAGGTGGGGCGGAGTTACGCCATGCAAATTCCGCAGACCCATGGCATTTCTTTGCCATTGGCTCGTTTTGTAATACTCGAAGTTGATAGGCTTTCTAAGCGAAACCCCATTCGTCGTCATCCGATGTAACTCGGAGTGACAACGAAAGGGAACCATGGTTCCCTGAAAAGGTAATGAGACGCTGCGTCGCTCTGCCATACTCCCTGCATGCCGTGATCGACATGCTTCAGTCTATCAGAAGCTAACACCGTTTGGTTTGGGTGTGCTTTATAGTTTCCTGGCCGCTGACGTCACCCGCCTATGATGTCCCGTCTCGCCATTGGACTGATTTCATACGTGCATCACGACGCAATCACGTAGAGGCGTTCACACAGCGTTTCAATGCAGCGTCTCATTCCCTTTTCAGGGAACCATTGCGTAACCAAGATGTTTTCTTGCTAACTCATTATTTACTCATTCTGTTCAGCTGTGCCTGTTTAACCCCATTCAGTCTGTGTATACTGTATATACTCCCGGTTTGATCAGTTCTTCGTCTGTTCTCGTTTATGGTAGCCTGGTTATTTTGCTTCTCCTAAAGAACTCCTACATGTTTCTGTTGGATTTATTATTAAAGACTGTTTGATTATCTACTACAGTCTTTGTGCGTTCATTGCAACAGCTACATGTGACAATTTGTTTTCTTCCAAACCACTAGATGGAATATATTTGATAAAATATGTTTGACGTCTGACGAAATCGTCAGCGACAACACAAAGTTAATTCTGAGGTAAGTTGATCTAATATTTAATGTTGTAAATTGATGTAGCTGATGAAAATGGATAAAATCCGCAAATGTGTTTTGAGAAAAATGTTTTCTGTATGATTTTGTTTTTCTCCAGGCAAGTTTTTCATTAACTGTAGAATAAGCAAAAATATTAATTCTGTAAATCACACAACATGGGAGTGGGAAAAAGCAAATTTTCCTTACAATGAGGCTTTAGCCCCACAGATGATACAAAGATTGTGTTCTTTATTGCTTCAGATATATTTACAATCATTCATTTGGTTTTACCAGGGCCTTTATGGTGTTTCCTGGGGTCATCAGCCATCGATCGGGTCGTCGGCGGAGAAAACGGAAGGCGTGTCCATCTGAGGTGGGCTTCTGGTCCGAGTCTTTCATTCTCTGTCACATGACAGCTGCACATGTACAGAAATAAGAGTTGATTCGTTCACCTCTCCTTGTCATATGACTGCTTCATGGCTCTGATGCTGCGTTTACGCCGTGTTATAATCACCTCCAGGGCCCAGAAAACACCTCAGACCCCAGAGGGTTAAGAGGAAAACACAAACTGTTCAATGTGTAGTTTGTGTCTCAGAACAGAGCCAAGAGTCCGACTCTTACACCAGGGGCACGTTCAAGCAACGTTTTGCTACGGTTTCCGGGTTGAACGACATGTTTCCTGGAAACGGTGCGCAACGGTTTGAGATGCGTTTTCTCTTGTTTGGTGGGTGTGTCAAAATGTCAGCCCAATCAGCAGCAACATGTGTATAAACCACACGGTATTAAAGAGACAGCTCGCACAACGGGTGCAAGTAAAGTCGTTTACAAATGTGTCCGCTGCAGCTCGGTATATACAACCATTGAAGATATTAGAAAACATGTTTGCCATGTTTTGACATAATTTTCAGTGAGAATCACATTTTATTGGACTTCATTTCCAAACGAATAAATTCAATTTGAAATGATACAATTCAGATTCAGTTTTTCAATGCAATGATTCAAATGAAACAATACAATTTCAAATGATGTTATTCAAATTCAGTTTTTCAATGTAATTATTCAAGTTTAGCAATTCAAATTCAAATATAAATGATTGAAATTCAGTTTCTGGTGGCACATATTTCAGCCCATAAAACATTCCCTGAATATTTTCCTACATCATTCACGTAACCAAGATAAAAACTTTTTTTTTATTATTAGAAAAAAACTGAGAAAACATTCAGAAAAAACGTTTTCATAACTTGATGGGAACCTTATAAAAATGTTCTTAGAACATATTTTTGTTTGCTGAGAAAAGGTCATGGGTTTGCATTGAGAAGAAAGTGAACTGGTTGAAGCGCTGACAGATGAAAGTCGAGTATGTGTACGTGAATTTGATCCTTCTTGATTTTTCCTGGTACTGCTGAAATAAAATAAAAATATGGTGTGGCTCTTTATTGAGGATTACAGAGCTTAAGATTTCTGCTAATTTCCCTTTTTTCTGACTCCTGGTGTGTATTATAGAGTTCTTCACCTGAAGACTCTTCCGTCCTATCGAGCTCTGAGGAGATTTCTCTGTAAGTATTTAAACTGATGTTCTCATTCACTGCTTTACACGCCGCTTCATCATGTGCTGCTGTTACTAGTGTGTTTTAAAGCAGTGAGTCTGCAGCTTTTTTGTGAATGCGACCCTTTTTGAGGGGAAAATGAATGCAGTGCCTGTGTCAGGATTCAGTTATTTTATCTAGTTTTACTGGATCAGCAACACAGGAGAACACTTTAGCGTAATTATTAGGAGAAATATGAAATATGGACTGCAGATAAATGCCATTATCTGTATATTTTTACAGCTGTATAGTTTAAAAATAAGGTATGATTGTTGTATTTATCAAGATTACCAATATAAGGATGGTGAGTGTCCATGGATGTTTAGAAATAATGTATTCTAATAATACTAATAAATAAAACTTGTAAAACTCTGATAGGATATTACAAATCCTTAAAACTGATTTCTTCTGAATCATGTTTTATTTTCTTTCTTATTTATATAATATGATTTAGATTCAGTTAAAATTTAAATATAATGCTCTTGCGTTATCCTGAATATTATTAAAAACATTAGAATTGAAAGAAAGAGTGAGCGATTAACAGTGTGTATTAAAATGTAAATCTTTCCATGGAGATGAAAAAAAATGACCTTTTATTCCTTTACTTTTTCCAGAAAATACTCCAAAGATCCTCCTGATTTTCCAAAATACCAACTAATTATAACCAATGGGTAAGTTAACATATAGATATATTTTGTAAGTGTTTAAAAGTGTGTAAAACTGTGTTTTTTACGGGCAAATATTTTTTACATTTGTTATTCTACCTAAATTCCATAAACAGGTCAGATCCAAGTTTTAGACCCAAGAGACTCTGGTTTAACACTATTTATTATAATAAAGTAATATATCATATCAAAGTGGAAGGAAAATAAGAGCATGATTAAGTGAAACATTTACATAAACATTCTGCTATTTGTTATATTGTTCATCATTTTGTTTTTCTTTTTTTAAATAGAGCTATTTCCAGAACTGAATCGTGGGAGAAGATGAATGATGGAGATTTTATTATTAAAATGATTGATTCACACACCATTTATAGAGACTTCTGTAACAGAAGAAAATCCTTGAAATATTTATATAAAATTCCAAGTATTATGAAGAACTACAAATATTTTTATCTAGAAGCAAAATATAACAAAATTTTTAATGAATGTTTCAATAATCTTGATGAAAAAGCAAAGGAAGCAAAGAAATCAAAGAAACAATTTGCTTTTGTAGTTTTCAAAAAAAAAGATGGATCATTGGACAAGAGTAGAACTGAAGTTCATTACCACTCAAAAACAGAGCATACTGAAGATAAAATATTTAAACTACTACTAAAAATTTATCATGAAAGTAACTGTGATTATTCAGAAATGTATATTTACTCTACAAACAGCCCATGTTTAGCAAGACACAACCATGTGCCCTGCATGATCCAGGCTTTCTTTATAGCAAACATGTTACATGAGAAGCATGGCATAAAAACAATTATTGGATATCTTAAACCCTGGGGCCTGAGTGGCTCGTGTGAGAAAAACGTGCCTTCTTATTCTATTAAAGATTCTATTTGCACTTCTTCCCAAAAAACAAACAATGATAGAGAAGATGACAATGAATTATTAATCGCAGTTTACAAAAAAATTATTCCAGAAGTTCAAAATCAAACGTTTTTAATGGAAGGGACTGAATCCAAACCAGAACACAAACTTAAGCAATTTTATTCAAAAATATCCAATTCTGAAATTAAGAAACAACTTAATAAAATTGTACAAAATTTGTTCAAAACTATAAAATGTGATTTATTCAAAACTTCTACTGGTTTTCATGAATATGGTTTAGAAATGTTTGGTAAATGTACCAAAGAAATATCTGATCTATTAATTGATGATTATGCAAATATTATTGAAGAAATCTGCAGTTATCTGAAAGAAGTTTTCTTACGTTGGTGGTTTAAAAAAGTGGACGATGGATTCAGCAAGATCTTGAAAGAGCAACTCGTTGGCAAACTTCTAAAAAATTCTCTGCATCTTTTTCTTTTGGAAATAAAAAAAATGGAAAAAAAACTGGGAACAAATTTTTTTGAAATTGGCTATATGGTCGAAAATGAGACTGTGTGTAATCTGTTAATGTAAACATTTAAATAAACATTGAAATTTGGCTCTATTTTTGTCATTTTGTAGTATTCCTTTTATTTACTGTATGATGGCTCTTTTGGGAAAATAAGTGTTCATGTTTTAAACATAATTTTGTCCCTCAGTTTTATTTTCTCAGCTTGTTCTGACACTTGCTATTGGTCACCTGCCATCAGCCAATCAGTGTTGCCATGGATTTATTTTTATTTTCCTGCATGATTAGATAAGATTTACAGCTCAGCGCTTGGCTCAATAAAGCCTGTAATAAACTAAAGTCCTCATGGTTTTGCCATCCAAATAGTTTGCATTTCTGAAAATATGACTAAAGAGAATTCAAAACAAGTACATCATGAATATTATACTGTATAATATAGTATTAGGGAGTATAATATAGTATAATATAGTATAATTATAGTATAGTATATATACTATATATATATATATATAGTATAGTATATATAGTATATATAGTATAGTATAGTATATATAGTATAGTATAATTATACATATAGTATAATATGTATAATATAGTATTAATATAGTATTAGGGAGATGAATTACAGTGAATAAAGTCTGCAATTACATAAAAAAGTACAGTATATCCACATGAAAAAGCGCATGAGGAAGAACTCAAACAGGAATAATCTTTAATCCAATAATAACAGAATAGACAAGAAGCAACACAAGCACATAAACTGAACTGTCAGGGAACGATGAACTGAAAGAACGGAGGGCTAAAATACACGGGAGATAATCAACATGAAAGAGGTGTGTAAATTAGAAACAATGGAAACTAATAAACACAGGGAATTCAGGAGATCCAGAACAGGGAAACAGAACCAAAACAGATTTACAACTACACTTTTACACCAAATAGTTCATTTTCAGCCGCTGTCACCATTATATTCTGTTTAGTTCGTGGACTTTTATTTTGCATTTCTTCAGTTCCTGTTTTCCTTGTGTTGTTCATTATGCTCACCGTCATTATGAGTTCATCTAGATCAGCTGTGTACCTTCATTATCTCGTTCCTTCTTGTCTGATCACCGTTATGTTTAGTTGTGTTTCCCATTCCCTGTCTGAGGTATTGAGATTCAACTTTGAGTTTTCTGAACTGGATCTGTCTTCGTCTTCCCGCCTGAAACACAACGTGACAGCCGCAAACCACATTTTCTTAAATAAATACAAACTTTTTCTACATAAACTAACTCTATCAAAACCTTAAAAAACCTTAGACTCAATGGGCCTATCAGACGCACGTCTGTAAATTCGGGAATGAACTTGCGCTGCCGGGGCGGATCAGGAAAAGAGGAGGCGTGTTCCGGCACAAACGTTCCTGGTGCTATTCTGCAGTTTCAGAAAACAGTTCCTCCACAGAGCAGGAAAACCCTCGTCTACAGTCAGTGCGTTATTCAGATGCTGCTTTAAGAGCGCATGCTTGGCCATAATGTAGCGTGTGCACAACGCACATACACTTCTCTCATTCACACACACGCAGCAGTTCCCTTTTTTGCAAACCATACTTACAAAGAAAAATATTACCACACGATGGAAATCATTGTGGTGTCCATGAAGATGTGAAAAAATAGGCATAAATCTAGCTTACACATTTACCCAAATTATTATACTCCTGTTTAACCGAAGCTAATTATGGTCACACTACTATAATGTCAATTCTCTGTCTTTTACGGCCCTGACGAGAGCGTCGTCTCCTCGCTGTGAGCCGCTCCTGGTGCGCGTCCGGCTAATCCGCCGTTATAATAGCAATCCGCCGGATCAAGCGCCGGCTCTTAAAGGGAATGTGAGAGGACGCTCTGATTGGTTTATTTCACGTTACGCCCAAACCACACATGTGAGTAATGGAGCTCCTTCACAACAACACATTTTAGATTGGCGTCGGGATCCGCACACAAAATTACTTGCGTTTCGCTTTTGATACTTGCGTTTCAGATCGTTACAATAGGGCCCGTAGTCAATCAACGCACAGTTGATGGCATTATAAAAACTGCATTACTTGTCATGTTTCAGTTTTACCTGCATACAATAGACAATATGAAATCCATTGTTTTTTATAATTCAGTTTACAGTTTTAGGTTTTAGGACTGAGGACCTTTGACCTCGTGATCCAGTTATATGACCTCTGAACTTCAGATTGTGTTCTTTGTGACACCCATACTGATGTCAGACCGTCCTTATTCAGTTCCTCACGTCTCGCCAGTTCACCAGTAAACAAACTGAACGATGGACTTTAAGCAGCTGTAGGCAAACAATAAAGAGTTATGATGTTATGAATGGCTTTAATACTCACTGTTAGTGATTAATCTCACCAACCTGAACCAAAACACACACGAGTCTCGAGATCATCCCATCATTTCATCTGTGTCTCTGTTAAATGGATATAAAGACACTCATTTTGCTTTCTGCAAATATAGATATGTAAATATAACGTGTTGATTTGTGTGATGATGCTGACGTGGAGCTGTGGAGTGTTTTCCAGATCAGGGAAATCTGTATTCCTCATGATTCAAGCTCTGCCTGTATTTCAGATCCGCCAGCAGAGGGCAGTGATGATCTCACATGCAGCGCTGAGGAGTCTGGGAAATAAACCAGTTACTCACCACTGCTCTAACCTGTCATGAGGCGTTGTTTCCATGACGACCGGAGCATTGCCACCCGTCTCAACCAATCACAGGATATAATTAACAGATAATGTTACATCAAACATAGTAACTAAGTGTCGTTTTACAACGTTGACGACGATGACAATGAAGATGATGATGAAGATGAAGATGATGAAGATGATGGAGATGATGAAGATGAAGATGGTGATGAAGATGATGAAGATGATGAAGATGATGATGATGATGATGATGATGATGAAGATGACGAAGATGATGAAGATGATGAAGATGAAGATGGTGATGAAGATGATGAAGATGATGATGATGATGAAGAAGAAGATGAAGATGAAGATGAAGATGGTGAAGATGAAGATGAAGATGATGAAGATGATGATGAATATGGTGAAGAAGATGAAGATGATGATGATGATGAAGAAGAAGATGAAGATGATGAAGATGATGAAGATGATGATGATGATGAAGAAGAAGATGAAGATGAAGATGAAGATGGTGAAGATGAAGATGGTGAAGATGAAGATGATGAAGATGATGAAGATGATGAATATGATGAAGATGAAGATGAAGATGATGAAGATGAAGATGATGAAGATGATGAATATGATGAAGATGAAGATGAAGATGATGAAGATGAAGAAGAAGATGAAGATGATGAAGATGATGAAGATGATGATGATGATGATGAAGATGAAGATGAAGATGGTGAAGATGAAGATGAAGATGAAGATGAAGATGATGAAGATGAAGATGAAGATGATGAAGATGATGAAGATGAAGATGGTGAAGAAGATGAAGATTAAGATGATGAAGATGATAAAGATGATTATGATGATGAAGAAGAAGATGAAGATGGTGAAGATGAAGATGGTGAAGATGAAGATGATGAAGAGGAAGATGAAGATGGTGAAGATGAAGATGGTGAAGATGAAGATGATGAAGATGACGAATATGATGAAGATGAAGATGAAGATGGTGAAGATGAAGATGATGATGATGATGATGATGATGATGATGATGATGATGATGATGATGATGATGATGAAGATGATGACGATGATAATGATGATGATGATGATGTACAGAATCTGTGCTGAGAATCAGGTTTGATCAGTTAAGAGCAAAACACAAACTCTTCAGTGATGGGGTTGGATTCACTAGTCTAATTCATTTTAATGCACTTTCTCTAGATTGTCACTGCAAGTAACATTATGATTGACATCCCTGTAGTAATCAGCCACTCAAAATAGACTCTTACAGCAGCCCGTCGTGTGTCTAAGGAGAGATGTGCTGTTACTGAGTGATCAGACCTGGACAACAAGAAAACATGAATAAAATACCACAGATTCATTCATCATCATCATTACTGAAACATGTTTAGAAGAATGGGCGTTTCAGAGTTTCATTGTATAGGAAACAGAAACATACTTCATAACTGTGACGTCTTGAGACAAAACAAACCTGATTTAGATTTACTAGTTACTTTAAAAAATGTTTAGTGAATGTAAGAAATGCGTTCTAACATTTTTGTCACATCATGCACTGTGCAAATAATGTACCTTGTCTTGTTTTCCAGTACAAATATCTAGACATTCTTAAATCAAGATACATTTACTGGAGAAGCAGAGATTGTCCTTTTCTGTCTAATGCAACCAGATTTCATAATTGGTCAGGATTTTAAACTCCTGTAGTCTGAGACCAGCTTAAAGTCTGCACAGGAGACAAGTTAAGCCAGCTATATTTCTATAGCGCTTTATACAATACAGAATGTTTCAAAGCTTTACAGTAATAGACAGGAAGATAACAGAATCAATCATGCAAAAATTATGTTTTTTATGTTTTTTTATTTTGTATTTTTTTAAGGTTTTTTTTTTGTATTATGTTTCTTTGTGTGTTGTATCTTTGCTGTTTTAATTGTTTTTGTACAGCGCTTTGAGTTGTACATTTAAAGGCGCTATAGAAAATAAAGGTTATTATTATTATTATTATTATAAAAAGACTTCAATTCGACTGTAAATTAGCTCTAAAAAGAAAAAAAGGTGTTATTGTTTCAGTTCTGGTCCAAGTTGCTTTCGTTAATTTGTCACACTTTAAAATAAATCTTTAATAATAATATCATAAAATAACACTTTAAACTTACTGTTACCTCAAATAAACCAAGAAGCAAGGAAACTAGGTTTATTTGTGTGATGATGATAAAGTGGAACTTTGCAGTGTTTTTTAAGATCAGGGGAATCATACTTCCCTACATTTAGTTGTCATACCTGGATTCATGCTGTTCTCCGCCTGCATGGATTTACTTCTGTTGTTTTGTTTAAATAAATGTCATACTGCATCTGGATCCTACACCCTGTCTTTACTAAAACAGCCATGTTACAATAGTAGGCTATAAACGATATGTGACAAAAGAAGTATGTCCGCATTCACAGGACTAATAAAAGAGTAGGATGACCTGCTTCTTCCGGTGAGATTCTGAAGTGCACATTCTATGGAAACTTTACTGTCCCATGAGGCCACGGGAGAGGATTTATGATTGGAGGTGAAGCAACGTAACTGATCCCATTGTTCACGTGATAATGACTGAAATTTCTTTCTCTGGAACGGACTCTGAAATTTCTCTTTCTAGAACGGAATCTGGAATTTCTCTTTCTGGAACCGACTCTGGATTTTCTTTCCCTGGAACGGACTCTGGAATTTCTCTTTCTGGAATGGACTCTGGAAATTCTCTTTCTGGAACGGAATCTGGAATTTCTGTTTCCGAAACGGACTCTGGAATTTCTCTTTCTGGAACGGACTCTGGAATTTCTCTTTCTGAAACGAACTCTGGAATCTCTCTCTGGCTGAAACGAAACAGGCTGGGAAATCAGTAAGGGCCTCAATGGCCATATCAGGGCAAGTAGGAAATTCTAGGGTGACCTCCCTGGTCGTTTCCGGACAGTTAGGGAGTTCAGTGTCGGCCTCCGTGTCCATAGTGGAGCAGTCAGGGGACACGGAGAGCTCAGAAACAGCCTCTGTGGACGGTGCCACTTTGGGGGAATCAGGAAAGTTGTCTGCAGCCCAACACACTAGTCTCTTTCATCCCGAGACGGATCTGGTGGCGGGTATGAAGGCTGAAAACTGGTGTGACGGCCATGAGGTGATGAAGCATGATGGGCACTGTGGGATTACAGGGCTCCTCATCTGCAATTCACACTGTAAATGGAGAGCCGCTCAACAATAGAGCATAGACCAAGTACTGAGCTAGGGTCCAGTTGGAATTACTTAAAATTAGAGTCCAAGCCACTCCAAAAACAGTCCATCAGTTGCACGTCATCCCACGAACCCATATGGCTATAACTGAGGAACTCTTCTACAAAATACTCCATTGGATGTCCATCTTGATAAATGGAACATAGTTTTCCTCTGCTAGGCTACTTTCTGTTAGGTAATCCATACATTTCAATTCTTTGTTAGTCTTGTGTTAGCAATGTTAACACAAGACAAAGAACACAGTGGCAATGAGGGACAGGTGAAACTAATGAATTAGACAATGAAACAATGAATGGTATATGATGTTACAGCAAACATTCATAGTGACTAAGTAGTATGCCACAAAACCGTTTCATTTCTGTATATAGGCCTCAAATGCTTTGTTCTGTTTTTATGTGACATGGTCAAACAATAAATAATAAATGCCCATCACAGGCGTGTTAATGTGTGTGTTTCTCAAGAGGCCGCTCGTGCAATGTGTGATGCCCTGATTCAAACATTTTTGACTGATGACAATGAAATGAATTACCAGACCTGTTCATTACAGTTCCTCAAGAAAGGTACTCAAAATTCAATGGAAAAAAACACAAATTATACATATTGCACAGTGTATCCCTAAATCCAACATTCCCAGAATTCAGAGTAATTGCAGAGTTTGTCTGTTCGTTTCACAACGAAACTGAGAGCCCAAACCATACACCAGAGATTCTTCCCATCAGTCAAACATAGAAGAATCAGAGTCTGATTTTAGAGATGCAGCAACTAATGGAATTGACAAGGAATACAGTATATATTTTCAAAGTTTTTTGTTGTAAATTAAAAAATTTTCAAATATGTCTTGAAGTAAATCCACATCACAGCTATGTTCGAGTATACAGTGGACATGGATAACCATGAATCAGATTCGTGAACATGAACATTGAAGATTGAACGTGAACATAATCAGATTTGTAGCTTTAGCACCATTGTGATTGTGCATGCAAACATTTTATTGGGTTTGTTATTTTTTGGCTTTGGTTTCAGAAGCGGAAAGAAAGTTATCAAGGCATTTACTTTAAATAAAAATTAAATGAATCAATGACACGCGCAGGGAAGTGCAGTGAGTCTTTCTCCCTCCCGGCATTGTTTATCACCCTACGTAAGTGAATCAAGATTAACAGCATTCTTTGGTTTGTCAGCACCAGTGTTGTGCAAGTTACTTCCAAACTTTAATACATTATAGATTGCTTGTTACTGTTATTTAAAAGTAATACTTTACCTTATAATATTACTGTCTCAGAATTGTAATGCGTTACATTACTCCTGTATTACTTTTGAGTTACTTTCGCCAAAATAACTACAGAAGTAGAACTTAACATTCTAAAATGACAAAATGTACTACAGAGCATTTTACATACAGTAGAAGGCGATATGATGTATAATAACTGTGGGCTATCCAGGCTAATAACAATATAGCATATAATTGGCAAAGACAATGCAAGAAAGGATGACAAACGATCCAAGTCTGTTAAAAGTATGGTAGAGGTAAAGTGATTATCTGGCAAAATCTGGGAATAGCTTGGGTAGGGATGGGCATTTCAAGCAAAAATAATATTCGAAGATCGCTGGGTATTATATGATTATTATTCGAAAATCGCACCCCTCCCCCACATGCACGCACACATGCATGTATAGGCTACACACCAAAGCATGAGCAAAGCGGAGCGGTGTGACTCTTAAATATAAGTTAAAAAACTTAAACATACGTTTCATATTTATGTTTAAATAGTATAATGTTATTTTTTAAATTTCATCTATGTTGATTATATGAAAAGGGAACCGCATGAGATGAGTAAGATAGGATCATAAGATGCCCAATATATCGGAAAACATTTGGAATGGGTCAGACATGATTTTGACCACTTATTTACCCTTGTTGGTAACACTTTATAATAACTGCACGCTATTAATCATTAGTTAAGCATGAGTAAACAGTTAATTCATCATTTATAAAGCATTAATAGACATTAATAAGCAGTTTATAAATACAGCTATAAATGCTTTTTTCTTGATTTATAAGCATATCTATAATGTGTTTAATAATTGTATTTTCATACTTTGTTATATAGGGTAGCATGTACAGAGTAAACAGCAACGGTCCTAGAACTGAGCCTTGTTGTACACCATACTGAACTTTTGACCGATAAGACATCTCTTCATTTACTGCTACAAACTGATAACGGTCAGAAAAGTATGATTTAAACCATGCTAGTGCAATTCCACTAATGCCAACATAATTTTCGAGTCTATTTAAAAGAATTTTGTGGTCGATAGTGTCAAATGCAGCATCAAGATCGAGTAGCACTAATATGTCGGTTTTCCATTACCAGTACCAGCTCAACTCGACTCGACTCGCTTTTCGCTCCGTTTTCCATTACAGATAGTACCTCCACAATAGTACCTAGTCGTCATAGCGACGCCACAGGAAACTGCCGTGAAGTAATCTTCTACACGACACACACCCGCTACCCACACACATACTAGCCTGGCTTTCCCCATGCTGCCTTGCGCGCAGCGCAATTTTACTCACGCTGCTAGGCAGTCTGGATTCCATGGACCGGATTTTCGCCTCAGCGAGGGGACCAATCACAGAACGGGGAGGGAGCAGCAAGACGATGACGACGTCTATGCGACACACCGAAGCAGTTTGTTTATACATATGGATCCAACATGGCAGCAGACTATATAGTCAATAGTCGCTGAACGCCATCGTGTACACATAAATCTCTGATCCATCGTCTTCTTCCTTGTCTAATTTCTGTCACTCTACATACGTCATCTGGTATAACTGAAACGATTGGCTATGAGCTACGTACAGGTGCATTTGATAAACATTCGTAGAACCCAATAAACGGCTCTGGGCATTCGTAAACCACGCCTCAAATATGTGAAAATGAACATGTGGTTCCCAGACCCAAGTCTCAATGAGACTCGGTCTGACGTTAGCTAGGCTACACACACACAGGACAATGGAGGAAATCGAGTGTATGCTGTTTTTGATCCTCGGGATGTGTATCTGTACCGAAAGCAGGTACAGGTACAACTTTTACACAGTGGAATACCAAACAAAGGCGAGTCGAGCTGGTACTGTGTAGTGGAAAAGCACCATTAGTAGCACTGCACACTTGCTCTCCCTGATCCGTTCGATGACCTGTGGTAACATCGTGACCGGAGGGAATGCATACAGCCGGCGGCTTGGCCAATCGTAGGCAAGTGCATCCCTGCTCTTTGAGAAAAATATTCAGGTATGAGCGTTGTCTTCTGAGGCGAAGAGGTCGACCTCTGCCTTGCCAAAGATGCTCCATATTAGCTGAACCGTCTGTGGGTGAAGAGACCATTCCCCTGGGGGAAAATTGTCTCTGGAGAACACATCCGCACCCTGGTTCAGAATGCCTGGCACATGCACCGCCCTTGGGAGGGTTATATATGTAACAGAAACGTTACTCACAGTTTTTTGACCACTTTGTTAACGTTGTTTGATTTTTTTGTTTCTTGAAAATAGGAACTTAATTTAGAAAAATAAAGCATTTGATTTTAAGACTGCGTTTGGAGTGCGTGCAAAATAGCTAATCATTGTTCCCTGAATCCACGGCCAACATCGAAAGGCAGACACAGGTTTATTTTTTCATCTCAATCATCATTGTATTGCATTATATGTTTTAAAACTACAGAGCTTTGATCATAAAACTAAGCATTTAAATATAATTTTACTAAGATTGATAGATTGGATATTTATATGCATTTTATGTCAATATCTGCTATTCTGTTCTAAGATCTCATTGATTTACATTACAAGCATCAGAATTTCATATAAATATCAGCATCTGTAGCAAACAACATATATTTGCTTAGTTTGAGTCTCTGAATAAAATTGAGCTGTTTTTCCTTCATATTCTCACTATATCAGACTATATGAGCCATAAAAGCTTGATGCATCAAATATGATACAAAACAAAATATTTTAGTCTAAATAAACCGTTCCATTAAAAAAAAAAAAGATTTGTCGGACTATTATATCATTAGTCAGGATTAAAATGTTAAAAGGATTGAAAGCGTTTAATTCCTAAACCAGTCTCTTATTTCAGCAGATTATGACAATATAAACCACAGATTCTTTCCATCATCATCATCATCATCAGTCAAATATGTTCATAAGAATTGGAGTTTGACTATAGAGTATATCGGAGTATAGAGTATATCAGACTATAGAGTATATCAGAGTATAGAGTATATCAGAGTATAGAGTATATCAGAGTATAGAGTACATCAGTCTATAGAGTATATCAGACTATAGAGTATATCAGACTATAGAGTATATCAGAGTATAGAGTATATCAGACTATAGAGTACATCAGAGTATAGAGTATATCAGACTATAGAGTATATCAGAGTATAGAGTATATCAGACTATAGAGTATATCAGAGTATAGAGTATATCAGACTATAGAGTATATCAGACTATAGAGTATATCAGAGTATAGAGTATATCAGACTATAGAGTATATCAGAGTATAGAGTATATCAGACTATAGAGTATATCAGACTATAGAGTATATCAGACTATAGAGTATATCAGAGTATAGAGTATATCAGACTATAGAGTATATCAGACTATAGAGTATATCAGAGTATAGAGTATATCAGACTATAGAGTATATCAGAGTATAGAGTATATCAGACTATAGAGTACATCAGAGTATAGAGTATATCAGACTATAGAGTATATCAGAGTATAGAGTATATCAGACTATAGAGTATATCAGAGTATAGAGTATATCAGACTATAGAGTATATCAGACTATAGAGTATATCAGAGTATAGAGTATATCAGACTATAGAGTATATCAGAGTATAGAGTATATCAGACTATAGAGTATATCAGACTATAGAGTAGGGCTGTGAATCTTTGGGTAGGCAGCGATTCGATTCACGATTCATAGGTTTTCGATTCGATTCAAGAAAGATTTTTGCAAATTCAGAAAGATTTGATTCAATGCGATTCACATTAAAATTCGATGCGATTCGATTTGATTCTTCATTTTTATATGCATTCATAGGATTATTTAAATGCTTCCACCAATGGGTCTTAGTCAGGGTGTGAGTTACACAGTGGTCTTCGGGGGTTCAGAGAGTGTGGACAAAAAAAAAACCCAAAGACATTTTGTCCATTTTGCCCACCAAACGCGCCGGGTGTCTACTTTTGCTATAGTAGGCTAACGATTACGAATGCAACTTTAATGCGCATCTGATTGATGGATAAACCACGCGCTCTTATTTCAGTGTAATTAATATTGTAGTTCAGCAGTTTCCTTCGTACATTCGTACATGTAACGACATTAAGTTAAATTCCATTCATCATTAGAGCGTGTGCATTTTAGACACCTATTCGTTTGCTCTTTCCATGTAATAAATGCGCACCCTTGAATAAGTGGGGTTTTACTTCAACTGCTCAGGACGGGTATGACCCATTTCCGTAAAACTTCAGTATCTTATCTTAAAGAAAATAACGGCGACGTTTCCACGCAACAAACGCGTTGTTTCATAGCAGTGCCCGTACAATGATATGACAGCTTTATCATTGACTTGAGCGGTTTGACTCAAGACTTGCTTTCTCAATAGAGAGCTGTCATCTGCTCATGTGAACATCAGTGGCTGTCCTGAGGAGAGCTCAAACATGGACTGCTCAAACATCTGTAGATGACTCGAGCTATATGGGACCGAGCGCGAGCGCGACCGTATCTGTGAAGGAGAGCTGTGAGGACGCGAAATGACACCGCACAACGCCTCATTAATTCGTGCATGTAGTCATTTAGTGTTTATATATTTTAAAGCACTGAATCGCAATAGAATTGCAAATTATTCGATTCTCAGCATTTTAAATCGAATATTGACCGAAATAAACGATTCACGATTCAAAATACATGTTTCAAGATTGATGCATATGCATCATCAGGATTTGTAATCGATGGATCGAGAAAGCGAATGAATCGTTACACCCCTACTATAGAGTATATCAGAGTATAGAGTATGTCAGACTATAGAGTATATCAGAGTATAGAGTATATCAGACTATAGAGTATATCCGACTATAGAGTATATCAGACTATAGAGTATATCAGACTATAGAGTATATCAGAGTATAGAGTATATCAGACTATAGAGTATATCAGACTATAGAGTATGTCAGACTAGAGAGTATATCAGACTATAGAGTGTATCAGAGAATAGAGTATATCAGACTATAGAGTATATCAGAGAATAGAGTATATCAGACTATAGAATATATCAGAGAATAGAGTATATCAGATAATATAGTATATCAGAGTATAGAGTATATCAGAGAATAGAGTATATCAGAGAATAGAGTATATCAGAGTATAGAGTATATCAGAGTATAGAGTATATCAGACTATAGAGTATATCAGATTATAGAGTATATCAGAGAACATAGTATATCAGAGTTTAGAGTATATCAGAGAATAGAGTATATCAGAGAATAGAGTATATCAGAGTATAGAGTATATCAGAGTATAGAGTATATCAGAGTATAGAGTACATCAGTCTATAGAGTATATCTGAGTATAGAGTATATCAGAGAATAGAGTATATCAGAGTATAGAGTATATCAGAGTATAGAGTATATATAGAGTATATCAGAGTATATCAGAGTATAGTATATATCAGAGTATAGTATATCAGGCTATAGAGTATATCAGAGTATTGAGTATATCAGAGTATAGAGTATATCAGACTGTAGAATATATCAGACTATAGAGTATATCAGAGTATAGAGTATATCAGAGTATAGAGTACATCAGAGTATAAAGTATATCAGAGTATAGAGTATATCAGAGTATAGAGTATATCAGACTATAGAGTATATCAGAGTATAGAGTACATCAGACTATAGAGTATATCAGACTATAGAGTATATCAGAGTATAAAGTATATCAGACTATAGAGTATATCAGACTATAGAGTACATCAGAGTATAGAGTATATCAGAGTATAGAGTATATCAGACTATAGAGTATATCAGACTATAGAGTATATAGAGTACATCAGAGTATAGAGTATATCAGACTATAGAGTATATCAGACTATAGAGTATATAGAATATATCAGAGTATAGTATATCAGAGTATAGAGTATATCAGACTATAGAGTATATCAGAGTATAGAGTATATCAGACTATAGAATATATCAGACTATAGAGTATATCAGAGTATAGAGTATATCAGACTATAGAGTATATCAGAGTATAGAGTATATCAGACTATAGAGTATATCAGAGTATAGAGTATATCAGAGTATAAAGTATATCAGAGTATAGAGTATATCAGACTATAGGGTATATCAGAGTATAGAGTATATCAGAGTATAAAGTATATCAGAGTATAGAGTATATCAGAGTATAAAGTATATCAGAGTATAGAGTATATCAGAGTATAAAGTATATCAGAGTATAAAGTATATCAGAGTATAAAGTATATCAGAGTATAAAGTATCAGACTATAGAGTATATCAGAGTATAGAGTATATCAGAGTATAGAGTATATCAGAGTGTAGAGTATATCAGACTATTGAGTATATCAGACTATAGAGTATATCAGAGTATAGAGTATATCAGAGTATAGAGTATATCAGAGTATAGAGTATATCAGACTATAGAGTATATCAGAGTATAGAGTATATCAGAGTATATAGTATATCAGAGTATAGAGTATATCAGACTATAGAGTATATCAGACTATAGAGTATATCAGAGTATAGAGTATATCAGAGTATAGAGTATATCAGAGTATAGAGTATATCAGAGAATAGAGTATAAAAGAGTATAGAGTATATCAGAGTATAAGGTATATCAGACTATAGAGTATATCAGAGTATAGAGTATATCAGAGTATAAAGTATATCAGACTATAGAGTATATCAGAGTATAGAGTATATCAGACTATAGAGTATGATATAGTTTGGTCTTTAGTCTGGTCTCCAGCATGTTGAGGAGAGATGTGCTGTCACTGAGGTTAATAACAGAAAATCACACAAATTCTTTCCATCATCGAAACATGTTTAGAAAAATTTGCGTGTCACGTAAGAATTTCATTATATACGAAAATAGAAACACACTTTATACATGCAGCGTCTTGAGAAACACAATAAACCTGATTTAGATTTATGCAAGAAATGTTTATTAGTTAATCAGTGATTCAGCAAACGATACGCAGAAACAGTTTCTATTGTTGTCTGAGATTACATGTTAGCTTCAATACATGTTTTTACCTTTTTAAAATAAATGTAGAGAAAGGAATAATTTATCCTGAGAGATCCAGTATAATTTCTTCATATTTCCTAGTTATCAGATGATATTTTTATTGATGATCTGATTTGCTGCTAAAGTTTTTAAGGATTTGAAATGGATAAACATACTTCAGTTCCCTTTCGTTGTCACTCCGAGTTACGTCGGATAACGACGAATGGGGTTTCGCTTAGAAAGCCTATCAACTTCGAGTATTACAAAACGAGCCAATGGCAAGGAAATGCCATGGGTCTGCGGAATTTGCATGGCGTAACTCCGCCCCACCTCGTGGGTATAAAAGGAGGAAGCCGGCAGCAAGCAGATATGTTTTCGCTTCGGAGCCAAGTGTATTCTTCTCTCCACAAGCCATCTCTGAATTGTCAGCTTTACAAACGAGTACCTCGAGTGTTGGTGTGACGGCGATCTACGGCGAGAGCGTGCCTCCTGCTGATCTGTTGCAGTGGTCTGCCAGTCGGTGCGTTTCTCCCCGGGGGCTTCAACACTTGAGTTTTCTCTCACTAAAAGAGCTTACACGTGGCAAGTCTTTTTAAAGATGTCTCGCCCGTGTACTTCTGGTTGCGGCAGATTGGTATCGGACTATGTTTGGGCATTGATCATGCTAGAGCAGCGCTCGTGGATGACTCATGTTCTCTCTGTGGGAACATGACCATCGCGTCATTACGGTCGAGAGTCCGTGAACTCGCAAGAGTGAGAGTCCCCTCATCCACCCCCCGTCCTGGGGCTGGTGGCCAGGGTGACCTGAGGGTTACGGTCTGGAACAATGCGCCGACTATGCCCGCTAGTGAACTGCTGTTTCCCGCGGGTCTACCCTCTGGTGGCCCGCGTGTTTCAGTTGAAGCTACAGAGGAAGATGCCATGTCTGTTGCAGCATCACTAGGCGGGTTTGACTCTTCTGGAAGTGAGGGCTCGTCACAGCTGCCACCTTCCGGTGTGCATACGGCTGTGCTCGAGTCTGATCCGGAGATGACGGCCATGCTTTCTCGGGCAGCCGCGAGCATCGGACTTGAGTGGAGGCCTCCACCCTGTCCTGAGCGCTCGCGGCTGGACGATTGGTTTTTGGGTAAGGCCGCCGACCCTCGTCCTCGGCAAACCCCAATACCTTTCTTCCCGGATGTGCATGATGAGATCTCGAAGTCCTGGAAGACCCCCCTGTCTTCTCGGAACCGCTCGCTGGTCTCATCCGCCTTTCCTCCCCTCGATGAGGCAGCTGCCCGTGGGTACACTGGGCTTCCCCCGGTTGAACGCTCTGTTGCCATGCAACTATGTCCTCAGAGTGCTTCTTCTCGGGGCGAGCCTAAGCACCCATCCAAAGCCTGTAGATTTTCGTCGACCCTGGTGGTGAAGTCTTACAGAGCGCCGGGACAGGCGGCTGCTTCACTGCATGCTATGGCCACTCTGCAGGTCTACCAGGCCCAGATGCTCAGAGACATGCACGAGGGTAGGACAAACCCAGGGCTCTTTGATGAGCTGCGCGCCGCGACCGACCTTGCTCTCCGGGCGACGAAGGTTACCGCGCGCTCCCTGGGTTTGGTGATGTCCACAGCTGTGGTCCAGGAGCGACATCTGTGGCTGAACCTGGCTGACATGCGGGACGCTGAGCGGACCCGTCTGCTTAACGCCCCCTTGTCCCAGGCCGGCCTCTTCGGCGGTGCAGTTGAAGACTTTGCCCAACAGTTTTCAACTGCCCAGAAACAGACCGAGGCCATCAGACACATTCTACCCCGCCGGCCCGCTTCTGCCTCCACCTTGCCGGCCGGGCAGACGCCTCGACCTGTTTCCCGCCGAGGGCGCCCTCCTGCGGCTCCCGCCCTTCCCGCCCGGACCATGCAGCAGCCTCCACCCAGGGCCGGTCGCGGAGGAAGCCGTAAGAAGGTGCCACAGCCCTCTCCTGCCCCGCCCCCCGCTAAACGCCGGGCCAAGCGGCGCTCCTGAGACGGGCTGCTCAGGGATGATGGTTGTTTCTCAGGAGGTGGTAGCAGGACCACTCCTTCCCCCGGTGGAGGGCCGGGGGAGAATCTTTTGTTTTCCACTCCCCGCTGCTCACCCACGGGTGGGCAGCACCCTAATGTGGTTAAAGTCAGAAACAATCCCCTCTTCCCTGAGCCCACAGAGTTCTCGGGCGACACAGAGCGCCGCCCACAAGCCGTGCTCTCCTCGCCCCCCTCTGTCCCAGAGGAGGTTGACACGGCGTGCCGTCCACGGACCGCTTCGCCCCTGTCCCCCTCTGTCGCCAGCCGACTGGCAGAGCAGGCCCCCGCGGGACGACCAGCCTGGTCCTCCCCTGGCCCCCTCTGCCAGGGCGCGGTTGCTAACTGTGCCCCCTCTCCGGGCCGCTATGCCGTCCACATCTGGGCCAGTTACTCCGCTTCGCTGCCCCTCCGGGGGGACGCCTGTGTCTCGCATGATCCCGTTGGTTCAGTTCCTGGGAGCCTGGCTAGAGCTTCCCCGTCTGTCCCACTGGATCGCGCGTACCGTCAGGCTCAGCTATGCGATTCAGTTCGCACGGTCTCCTCCCCGCTTCAGGGGAGTCCGCTCCACTTTGGTCGGTGGCAATGCCCCTATCATGAGAGCAGAGATTGCCACCCTGCTGGCGAAGGGTGCAATCGAGACTGTCCCTCCAGCCGAGATGAGGTCCGGCTTCTACAGCCCCTACTTCATTGTCCCCAAGAAAACCGGTGGGTTACGGCCAATCCTGGACTTGCGCGTGCTGAACCGCTCCCTTCACATGATGCCGTTCAAGATGCTCACCGCCAAACGCGTTTTCGAATGCATACGGCCCCAGGATTGGTTTGCAGCGATCGACCTGAAGGACGCCTACTTTCATGTCTCCATTCTTCCTCGACACAGACCGTTCCTCCGGTTTGCTTTCGAGGGGCAGGCATACCAGTATGCGGTTCTCCCTTTCGGGCTAGCCCTGTCTCCTCGCATCTTCACGAAGGTCGTCGAGGCGGCCCTTGTTCCCCTTCGAGAACAAGGGGTTCGCATCCTGAGTTATATCGACGACTGGCTGATCCTAGCTCACTCTCGAGATCAGGTTCGCGAACACAGGGACCTAGTGCTTCGGCACCCAGCCCGTCTGGGCCTTCGGGTCAACTGGGAGAAGAGCAAACTTTGCCCCGTGCAGAGGATCTCTTTTCTCGGTATGGACATCGACTCGGTCGCCATGTCCGCGCAGCTTATGAGCGAGCGCGCGCAGTCACTGCTGACTTGCCTAAGACAATTCGAGGGCAAGAGTGCGATTCCACTGAAACTTTTTCAGAGGCTCCTGGGGCATATGGCATCTGCAGCCGCGGTCGCCGCTCGGATTGCTTCATATGAGACCGCTTCAGCTTTGGCTTCGCGACCGAGTCCCGAGGTGGGCATGGCAACACGGCACGTTCCGAGTACCAGTTACTCCGACCTGCCGTCAGTTCTTCACCCCGTGGGCGAACCTCGGTTTTCTCAGGGCCGGTGTCCCCCTGGCACGAGCTTCCCGGCATGTTGTTGTCTCAACAGATGCCTCCACCACGGGCTGGGGCGCCATGTGCAATGGACATGCTGCTGCGGGCTCCTGGACAGGACCCCAGCGGCTGTGGCATGTCAATTGCCTCGAGTTGTTGGCAGTACGCCTTGCCCTGCACCGCTTCCGGGCGTTGCTCAGGGGTCAACACGTACTAGTCCGTTCAGACAATACCGCCACTGTAGCGTACATCAACCATCAAGGTGGTCTACGCTCCCGCCGTATGTCACAACTCGCTCGCCACCTCCTCCTATGGAGTCAGAAGCATCTGAGGTCGCTTCGAGCCATCTTCATTCCCGGAGCGCTGAACTGTGCAGCCGACGAGCTCTCACGGCTTCAGCCCCTCCCTGGAGAATGGCGACTCCATCCCCAGTCGGTTCAGCTGATTTGGGACCAGTTCGGGGACGCGCAGATAGATCTGTTTGCCTCTCACGACTCGACCCATTGCGCCCAGTTCTATTCCCTGACCGAGGGCACGCTCGGCACGGATGCTCTGGCGCACAGCTGGCCGCAGGGCCGCAAGTATGCGTTTCCCCCAGTGAGCCTTCTTGCGCACACTTTGCGCAAGGTCAGGGAGGACGAGGAGCAGGTCATTCTGGTTGCCCCTTACTGGCCCAACCGGACCTGGTTCCCCGAACTAGTACTCCTCGCGACAGCACCTCCCTGGCCGATCCCTCTGAGGAAGAACCTTCTTTCTCAGGGACGGGGCACCCTATGGCACCCTCGTCCCGATCTTTGGAACCTCCACGTGTGGCTCCTGGATGGGACGAGGCAGGTTTGAGTACCCTACCACCAGCGGTGGTGGCTACCATCACTTCCGCTAGAGCGTCGTCCACGAGACACGTCTATGCGTTGAAGTGGAACCTCTTCGTCAACTGGTGCTCTTCTCACCGAGAAGCCCCCCGGAGATGCTCGATCAGTGTTGTGCTTTCCTTCCTTCAACAGGGGCTGGAGCGTAGGCTGTCTCCCTCCACCCTGAAGGTCTATGTTGCCGCCATTGCCGCACATCATGACCTCATCGAAGGTAAGTCGGTGGGGAAGCACGACCTGGTCATCAGATTCCTGAGAGGAGCGAGGAGACTAAATCCTCCTTGTCCTCCTCTCGTTCCCTCTTGGGACCTCTCAGGGGTTCTAACTGCCCTGAAGAGTGCTCCCTTTGAGCCCCTGCAATCAGTCGAGCTTAAGTTCCTGTCTATGAAGACAGCGCTCCTGGTTGCACTGGCCTCCATCAAGAGGGTTGGGGACCTGCATGCATTCTCCGTTGACGAAGCGTGCCTGGAATTTGGGCCGGCTTCCTCTCACGTGATCCTGAGACCCCGGCCTGGATACGTGCCCAAGGTTCCTACCACTCCCTTTCGGGACCAGGTGGTGAACCTGCAAGCGCTGCCCTCGGAGGAGGCAGACCCAGCCTTGGCACTGCTCTGTCCAGTACGCGCTCTCCGCGCCTATGTAGACAGAACGCAGTGTTTCAGGACCTCAGACCAGCTCTTTGTCTGTTATGGTGGGAAGCTGAAGGGAAAGGCTCTCTCCAAGCAAAGGTTGTCTCACTGGATAGTGGACACCATTGCTTTGGCTTACCAGCAGCAAGGTCGACCGTGCCCCCTTGGTGTGACTGCCCACTCCACCCGGAGTGTGGCGTCCTCTTGGGCTCTAGCGCATGGCGCCTCGCTAACAGACATCTGCAGAGCTGCAGGCTGGGTGACACCTAACACATTCGCCAGATTCTATAATCTCCGAGTGGAGCCTGTGTCCTCTCGTGTACTCGCTTCAACCAGCTAGTACCGGACCCGCTCAGGTGTCTTCGCTTGCTCGCCATTCCACTCCACGGACTGGATACGTGCGATATTTTCCTCAGGTGAGCTTCTCCGAAAGCCCTGAGCTCCTCCAGCACTCCTGACGTCGGCGCTAGTGTCTATTGCCTGCGCGTCGGCTAGGTGCCTCCCGTGTGCATGGTCCCTCCTCTGAGCGACCCCCACATGTGTATTTCCACTGTAAGCCTCTCTGAGCGTGTGTCTTTCCCTTGGCAAGCCACCTTGCCACCCCTGGGGTTGAAATATTCCACCTGCGGCTGGACACCCCAGTGTTTTCCATATGCTTCCTTCGGGTCATATGTGTATTCTCTAAGTCCCCCCCCTCCGGGCTGGCATTAATTGCATACTTCCCCTAAGCTTGGGATATGCTTCCCAGTGTACCTTGGTATTCCTGTGATAAATGGAGTCCTTTGTCCAGGCTGACAGGGATCTCGATTTACGCAGGGCACTGGAAGACAGCTGAGAAGGTGGCGTGATTAGACTGGTAACCCCATTCGTCGTCATCCGACGTATCTCGGAGTGACAACGAAAGGGAACGTCTACGGTTACGTATGTAACCCTCGTTCCCTGAGTAGGGAACGGAGACGTTAAGTCTGCCTGCCACTTTCCGCTGTACCGCGGGGATCGCCTGAGCTCAGTCTTGGCTCCTCAGCGAAGAAACATATCTGCTTGCTGCCGGCTTCCTCCTTTTATACCCACGAGGTGGGGCGGAGTTACGCCATGCAAATTCCGCAGACCCATGGCATTTCCTTGCCATTGGCTCGTTTTGTAATACTCGAAGTTGATAGGCTTTCTAAGCGAAACCCCATTCGTCGTCATCCGACGTAACGTCTCCGTTCCCTACTCAGGGAACGAGGGTTACATACGTAACCGTAGACGTTTTTGTGTTTTTAAGAATGTGTTCAAATGGATAAACATGAATCTGATTCATAATCCTCATATTTGAACTAGAACATGGTCATATTTTTGTCTTTTGCTAAATTATGATTCTCAAGTCGGAGTGTGTTGCATTATGGTATAAATAATTTGACTTTTCAACAAATTAGACCTTGTTGAACTATTTTCTATGACTGATGGTGTAGGAGTGTGTGCACTTTATAGGAAACAGAAACACTCTTGAGAAACACAAGAACACAAATACTGAAACAGAGAAACTGTTCATTTATTAGCATGTAAGATGACATATTAATAGCGTTATTGGATATGAACTGTTTTAGTTTGGACCCAGAGAACAGGGAACGATCTCTCAAAGTTATGAACTAACATTCTTACAGTAACATCTGCTCTTTCATAATGTTCTCAAAACATTAGCACAAAAACATTATTTATACATCGATCATGGAGCGTTTCTTTTCTAAAACGTTTTAGTTGGATGTTCTTTAAAACATTTAAAAAACTGGAGAAAACATTTAGAAATAACATTTTCATAACTTAATGGGAACATTAGAAAAACGTGATTAGAACATATTTTTGTTAGCTGAGGAAATGTCATGGGTTTGTGTTCAGAAGAAAGTGAACTGTTGAATGAGTTTGAATAAGAAGAGGCTGATCAGGGTTGGGAAAGACACTTATGTAATTTGATCTCTCGCTCTTGTCATCATTCAGTATGTGAATGCACAGGTTAATCGAGATGAACAACAGTGTTATGCATCATGATTTGCATCGTCATATCCTCAAAGGGTTGGGCTTTATCAGACTATAAATGAGCAGTCATTTACCAGCTTTTCACTTCGCATGATACATCAAACCACTTGCTTTAAGAAAAGCGAAAAGATTTTATTACGAAAAGATCCCGGGGCAGGAGTTTCTGGCACACAGGTCTACTGGTCGAGTGACTGAACTGTAGGCCGACATACAGAGTCTCTCCATCTAAGAGAAAGTACTGTCTTGGTGGCTCCTGCCCCGGGATCCGCTAAAACCCAGGAACTGCTAAAACCCGGGAACTGCTAAAACCCGAGAACTGCTAAAACCCGGGATCTGCTAAAAAAAATTATATGGTAAGTTATTCTGATCTGATTAAGTTAGTTTGGACTACAGTGCGTATGATTTTTTCCTCATTTATCTTTTTCTTACTCCTGGTTGACCAGAAGACTGGCTGATTCTACCCAAACAGATTTCTCTGTAAGTACATTTAAAGGTACAATATGTAATAAAATATCAAAAAATCACAAAAGTTCCCAAAGATTTTTAACCCTCTGGGGTCTGAGGTGTTTTCTGGGTCCTGGAGGTGTTCTGACATGCTCTGACATTTGTGCTTTTTTCAGTTATTTATAAACATGTTAATGGCAAAGGTGTAAATTCACTCTATATAGCACAAACGGGGCTACCGTAATATGTGAGCAACATGTATGTACATGTTTGTATTTTTTAGAGAATAATGTTTATGCGTGTTTATTGAAAAAACTAAAACTTAAAGTGTCTGAAATAAGGCCACAAAACACATACTAAATATGTGTCCACAAGACTTTTGACTAATGGGTGTTGTTGCCTAGAATTTTTGCTTCAAAATGATCTGAAAATGATCCTGCCTAATCATTTACACAAAACAATACATTGATTTAAATTTTATAAGACACCTTTTGTTTGGAAAGGCAATATGCGTGGAGGCATGTTCACACCTGAGAAGACAAAGGCCGGATAATGAGCCACATACATAATGATTTCCATTACACGAGAGTAGATGTTAAAACTTCATGCTGATTTGTACTCGGCTTTCGCCAAGATAATCACCAACTAAGACGTAGCTTTACAGTAACCTATGCTTCTCCATCCATTTACGCTTCTTTCCATCTGGTGACGTGAATCTTCTGTCTGGTGTTAATACAGTGTATTGCGCGTCAGCACACACAAAGGCTGCAACAACAGTGCGGTCCCCCATAACAACCCTCTGGATTGAGCGGAGTAGGGAACATCTCTAGGGTCTTCAAGTGGGCACCTTCCGTCCTCAGTGTTTCGTCGACTAGCCCACGACACCTCAAGAGGGCTCGACAGTGACTCTGGCGTCCCAGAGTCACCCCCCCCTCCGTCCCCCACTCAACTCAGCCCAGCTTACTGACCTCTACTTCCCTCTTGCTGCTGAGACCTAACCGCAATCTCACAATCTCTCCGCAACCCAACCATACGCGCCAACCCGTTTGACTAAGGCTGTCGAGCCCCACTGGTGCGTTAATATGCAGTTTCAGTGGCAACGGTTCCGTATGGCATACCACCTACCGCAAAACACAATATCTGCCCAACCACCCGTCATTCACGCAATATACACAGGAACGTAATGACTGTAAATACTATACAACCTATACAAATAAACCAACAGACCTTTCAAGTTTTCAAGAATTCTACGAAACCGTAGCATGGCGGCCTGTACACAGCCAGCTAGAATCTTTCCGTCTCAACCACAGCCAGTTGCTGCTCCATGAGCTGCATATTAATTAGCCTTTCACACAGGTGTGTCACAGGGTCCCAAAGAATGCAAGGACAAAAGAAATTATCTATATATACATATTTTATAATTAGAAATTGTAACCAATTACAAATAGGTTACAATTACAACAACAATTACAATTTTAACAATATTTCAAGTGTATTCTTTCTTTGTAAAAAGTATTCATTTTATCATACGTATTAAAAAAGGTAAGGATTCATTAGTTTGAATATTGGAACAAACACTATAATAACATCTTAGTTGATAATTCAATATACCTACTTTATTTTTGACAAAACATCATACTATGGTATATATTTAACATGAGCAGAAATTGGTGAACAAAAGCGTACCTATTTAATGTGACGGGAGTCTTTTTTTACAGTCAAAACTTTATAATTTATCCAAAACTAATCACAAAATCTTGTCTAAACATTCATATTTAGTCTGTAACATATCGTGTTTATGATATATTAGCATATACATGTTAATTTGCAGTTTGTTGCTTATACAGACATCTTATTTCAACATATTTCAGTCTATTTTTACTCATCTTAGTAGGCTATAGCAATATAGTTTGGATGTGTTCATGTAAAAATTAACATGTTTATTAATGTAGATGCGAGAGTGAATGAACGGCACAGACACGCGCTGTATAACTGAAGTAAACAACAGGCGAGCGCCTGTGCCGTTCATTCATCATTTAGCCTACACACAGACACGCAATTCATATTTAAACAGTCTTTTTGCGGTTTACAAGACACTATTCAATATCGCGATTAGAACAAAGCACTTAAGAATAAATGACTTACTACATCAGCTGGATCCGTTGCTCCTCGAAATGAAACTACCAGCACTTCTGGTACATTTTCCAGGGTTATTAGATAGTATTATTCCTCACAGCGTAGGGATACGCTGTGTACACAGCTGTAGTTAGATACTTACTAAACACGATGTGTTTTATAATCCAGCTGGTGGGCGTTGGCATGTTTGAATGGCTTGCCTTAGATCATTTGCGTTTGAATACCGCGCGCTCTCTGTGGGCGTGGCACATTAACGCGTAATCAGGTATAATGAGCTGGAAAGAAAAAGACTGACATCTCTCTCTTTTCATACAGATTACATAAACTGAGAATGTTTTTTTTTAATATAAATTAATACATTTAAAAGAAGAGAGTTCAAGCTTCATTATGGAAAAACACTCGTGCCTGTATGACAAGTATTCGTGGAATTACCGTTAATTTTCGGACGCGTTTCAGAATGGACTTCACTGACAGAGAGAAGGCAGAACGCGCATCATGTTTGTTTTCTTTATTTGGCGAAAAGCACAACACTTTGTTTTTATTGTGAGTATCCACAAAAAAATAGACACTTATCAGGATCTAATGATGTACAACACTTAATATGTAAGATCAAAATCAACAGAGTATTTTGAGTTTCTTTTGCACTGATAAGAAAAAAAGCGAGCGACCTCAGAGGGTTAATTTCAGAGAAATTCCAATCTTAAATAATGGCTCATCCATGTTCACTTGTCGCCGGTCAATGATGTAATATCCGCGTTATCCCTGGTTTCCGCTTGTACTGCCACAGTAACCATGGCGACAGACGTGGACAACTGCGTTACGTCTAGCGGCGCACACGCTGTTGTTGCATGTACTTTATTAGACAGTGAGCAAATGTACATAATCAATGTTATATAGCTCAACATGATGAAATATGATCAGTATGTTATTATAATGTTGATCTAGCTTACTGCTAGTCTAATACAGACAAACTAACACATAGAATAACATTATAACTTTCAACACACTCAAATGCAGTTTAGTGTGATAGTGTAGACCGAGTGAAACAGCGCTGCGTTCCCTCACAAGCTTCAATCGTCTAATAAACTGACCAGTGTGAGTAATTCTGCACTTGTGGGTAACGTTAGTTCGGTAGAATGAAATGACCTTATTCCTTTATATCCGCGTGACTCGCGTGTGGCGCTGAGATCTGTCTCTCATTAGCAATCGCTCCCGCTTCACCACAGTCATGCTAAAAACATCAACTATTCACTCATCCATAAACATGATTAGATCCATCAGCATGACGACAAGTTCCATAATTCTGCTTATGCATCATCAACCTATCCCTTTGTTATTGTAAGAGGTTAGCGCCCCCTAGCATAATATGTTTTTTTACATATTATAGCTTTAAACTGATGTTCACGTTCATTGCTTCAGATGCTCCTTCATCATGTGCTTGATGTTACTATTATGCTTTAAAGCAGTGAGTCTTTTTCTTCTTTTGCAAACGTGACCCCCTTTTGAGAGAAAAATGAATGGCTGTGTGTAATATTTTAATTTATGTTGCCTTTAAAAGAGTTATACTGGATCGGTAACACGGATACAGGGCTCGACATTAACGCCTGATTTAACGACACTAACAAAAAACAACTAAGGAAGCATCGAAATGCGAGAATGATTCTGATTTTATTACATTCAGTGTAAATGGCTATTGATAATGGATAATGTGATATTAACAAGGTTGCACCAGTTAAGTCTTGCGCACACTATCTGTGTGTGAGAGACTCTCGTGAAGAAATCAAAACAAAAGAGTGCAGTTTTTATATTTATGACATATGATTTAGTTAAGCAACATTACACAACCAAGAGTGCAATAATCAAAGACAAATTATAGAAGTTTAAGTTTACTTCGAAGCAAACGTACACATTTTTTACACAAAATAATATTTTACAAAATAATTTGGTCTCTGTGAAGTTTATATCGCAAAAAAAAGAAAATAAAAAAAGTCTCTTTTCCGGGACTGTTCTCTGCTGGTGTAATGACCTCTCGAACTCATCTTGAGTCTTTAGAACTAAAGCATCTTTTTAGTCAACACTTAACCAATTAATACTAACACTATTATATTTCTATTTCTATCTATATTTTTGTATTTATTAAAAGAAAAGCTTGGTACATGTACTGGTCTAGACTATGAGACTAATCAGCACTTATTGTTGCCCTGTTGTTGGTTAACAGCTTCTAATGAAATGTTTAGTCACCCTAAGAAATGTGTTTTAAAATGTATGCCACATTATGCACTGTGCAAATAATCAAACATGCGTATAAAAACATTTAAAATTAGTTGTCAAAGAAATGTTTATTTGTTAATCAGTGATTCAGCAAACGATAGAGGAACAGTTTATTTATTGTTGTGTGAGACTTGTCTAATGTTTTTTATAAATGTTATTACTTATGTAAGAATGTTTAGATATTTGTGCTGGAAAAGAAGAAGAACATCATACATCTAAACATAAATAAACTGCAAACTAAATTAAACATAAGCACTGAAAAAAATTGTACTTTGGATTAACTTAAAAAAATTGATGTAATTTAATTGTAACTAATTTTTTTAGATTTTCTCAAATTGTATTTGTGATTTAGTTAAAACCGTAAATTTTGATTTAATGTCAAACCAAAATTGTAATTTTTTCCAACACAACGTTTTACCTTAACCCAAAGTAATAATATCGTTTGTTACAAAGAACGTGTGTAATTTTTTTGCTTTGATACAACCTACACTGTAAAAAATTAAATCTTAAAAAAACGGTCAATGACTGACAGCTACGGCTGCCAAACAAAAACCATAAAATGAATGTAAAATATCCAAATTTAAATAAGTGCAAAAGACTATTACAGAAATCTTCATTAAGCTTTTTAACAGAAACAGTTATTTCACATATATTTCCTGAATTTTTTACTAAAAAATAATAAAGTTTGATGTCACCATGATGGAGATCAGTGTTTGCTTTAGTTGGGCTCTTGACCCTTTACTTTTTAACATTACTTTTTTTTCTGGCTGCTTTAACTGTGTGTCTCTTATACATATTTGTTATTATAGGATTCCAAGAAAAACTACAGATCAGAAGATCTTGGTCACTTATTAGTGATAATAGTCATATAGCTGCCTGCTTTATTAATATCTGATTAAATTGTTAAATAATAGTTGTTAATTTTGCATGCCAATTCTGTTATAGAAGATACTGCAGTGCTGTGATACTCAGATTTTATGAAGTCATTATACAGAAAATGTTTTGACAGGATCATACAGACATCAAGAATCAGCGTATGAATCGCAACAATGGTGACAAAAAAAAAATCTGATCAACTCTGAACTATAAAGTCACAAAAAGGCTTTGTTGATTGTCACCATTGTTGAGATTCACATGTTCATTCTTGATGTTTCTATACTCCTAAAAAATAAACCAGCACAAAACATGTTTTTTATAATAAATATTTTTTAAATTTCAGATAATACTGATGCCACGATATTTCAAAGGTCAAGCTCATGACATTAATCATAGACTTTGTATAAAACAAAGGTCCATCTATAATGAAATCTCAGCAAATTTATTCAGAGATTTGACTATCATATCAGTGAATCAGGTCACCATATGATGACTATAACATCATCAATAACCAACCAACATCATCTGATATTTTCTCTTGCATTTATTGTCATAACAAATGTGTATCAAAAACACAGTTAAAGCAGCCAGAGAAAAACTAATGTTAAAAACTCAAGGGTCATGAGCCCAACTAAAGCAAACACTGATCTCAATCATGGTGACATCAAATTTCTGTTAAAGTTTTTTGCACTTAATATAAATTAGGATATTTTACTTTATTTTTATGGTTTTTGTTTGGCAGCCGTAGCTGCCAGTCATTGACCGTTTTTTAAAGATTTTATTTTTTACAGTGTAGGTTGTATCAAAGCAAAAAAAATTCACACGTTCTTTGTAACAAACGATATTATTACTTTGGGTTAAGGTAAAACGTTGTGTTGGAAAAAAATAAAATTTTGGTTTGAAATTAAATCAAAATTTACGGTTTTAACTAAATCATAAATACAATTTGAGAAAATCTAAAAAAAATTAGTTGTAACAAATTACATCAATTTTTTTAAGTTAATCGAAAGTCTCATTTTTTTCAGTGGGCGTAACACGTACTTTGAGGCAAAGTGAAAACAGAAGGTATAAACTGAAAATCACAATTTTCCATTGGACCAATGTAAATATATATTTTGAATGAATTCCACTGATGTTTCACTTTTTTCAGTGGTTTAATACTAAAGTGCAACAGAAGATAGTAAGATATCAGTTTTTTATTCCTATCTGAACCGATCTCAACCTGTATCATATGATATCTGTATCATATGTACAATTTTAATCATTGTACACTTGAAGCTGTGTTGTCTGGATTTCATCAATATGTGGATTGTAATACTAGAGGCAAAAACATCTTGGACAAATGTTATGGCAATGTTAAGAATGCCTATACAGCTAAGGTTAAATCACCACTAGGCTCCTCTGATCATAATGCTGTCCATTTAATTCCTTCGTATAAGTCCCTGCTTAAAAGCAGTAAACCACAAACTAAAACTGGTATATGTGTGGAATAGTGATGGTATTGAAACCTTAAAAGGATGCTTCTCCTGTACTGACTGGAACCTCTTTCAAAGTTTGGACTTGGAGGAGGCTGTAGAGACTATGAAAGATTATATACATTTCTGTACAGATAATGTGATAGATCAAAAAATAATAACTATATATCCAAGCAACAAATCTTATATCTCTAAGGAAATTACAGAGTGCATAGTATGGAAAAAAGTGGCTTTTAGGAGAGGAGACCTTGCAGCTATGAAAGATGCACAGAAGGAATTGAATTATAAGCTAAGGACAGCTAGGAGGAAGGAGAGGGAGAAATTTGAGGCCCATTGTTCGACTATGAACACCAAAAAATTATGGGACTCTATGAAATATATGACAAAAATGGCTCCAGCCAAAAGATCGATAAATGTGATAGATGAGGGGGCAAAGGAAAATGAGTTGAACAATTTTCATTGTAGGTTTGACGTAAGAAACTTCTCACCGGAGCAGGAAACTGCACTGGATGCCTTGTCTTTATTGGATTATCCTAAACCAATTATTGACCAGCATATGGTGGAGAGACTGTTTCAACATGTCTGTCCTAACAAGGCTTCTGGGCCAGACGGCATCTCTGGGCGGATATTGAAATCTTGCAGTGAAGAGCTGGCAGAAGCCTGGTGCCCCATTTATCAGAAATCTATAGACACGCATACAGTTCCCTCAATTTGGAAGAGTTCTACTATCATCCCTGTCCCAAAAAAGGTTGGCTGTAAGGAGAATAATGATTATCGTCCAGTAGCATTCACTTCAATAGTAATGAAGTGTTTGGAGAAAATTATGATTAACTTTATAAAAACAGAAGTTAGTGGTCTATCAGACCCATTTCAATTTGCATACAGGAGCAATAGAAGTACAGATGATGCTGTTATAGCTATTAAACATTTTATAAATAAACATTTAGAGCAGTGGTTCCCAACCTTTTTTGGTCTGAGACCCCCTTTTTCCCAAAAAAATATTTTAGGGCCCCCCTTCACATTTAATGATATTATCGCTCTTGTAAGCTTGCAGCAAGGATGACAAAATATGTTGTTTTCAAACAAATGGTATATTTACTATAACCAGATATGTTTATGCACAAATAATAGCCTATATTATTGAAAATACAATAACAAAAACATCAGTAGGCCTGTTGTAATTTAAAAACTGCAATGCAAAATTGAAATGCAAAACCTAAAAATATTCCCACTGGTGTGTAGGTAAAAAAAGAAAGAATATAGGCTATTATTAAATGACTGCTGTCTGGGGCCTCAATACTTGCAAGTTATTTGTGAGGCTTTATCAATGTGAGGCTTTATTTTTTACGTTTTTGGCGCTTTAGCGAGCTATAATAAACTTGCGTTTATTAACAGAATAATGCGTCTTTCGGAAGAACATTGTAGCCGGAACTACTTCTCTCTGTGTAGGTCTATGACGAGTCACGCAGGTACTGGGCTACTCCGCAGTGGCAGCGATCCGAACCAGTGTAAAATAGTCCCAATGTAAACACTTATTATAGGTGTACCATAGTGGTTCAGGATAAGACAAAAACACGGATTGATAGATTCATGATGAACTCGCTCATTATATAAATTTTGAACAGGAAAAAGTTAAGGACTTTTATTTAATGCTCATTGCTCCAAACTTTTCAAAATATGACGCGACCCCCCACAGAGCTCGCTGAGGCCCCCTTGTGGGCCGCGACCCCCCTGTTGGGAACCACTGATTTAGAGGATCCTAGCTCGTATGCACGTCTTTTATTTGTAGATTTTAGTTCAGCTTTCAATATGCTGCAGCCGCATCTCTTAATTGCAAGGTTGAATAATTTTAAAGTTCATCCACTTATTATAAAATGGTGTTATTCTTTTTTGACCAATCGTAGGCAGCAGGTTAGTGTTAATGGCACATTATCTGAACTCAGAACGTTGAGTACTGGAGCCCCTCAGGGCTGTGTTAGTTCACCGGTTTTGTTCACTTTGTACACAGATGAGTGCAGAAGGCAGTATTCTAATAACTACATCATTAAATTCTCAGATGATACTGCAATTTTAGGTTTATTGAAAAGAAAAGAGGACATGTTTGAATATTTTGCAGAGATCGGCAGGTTTGTAAACTGGTGTGAGGACAACCACCTAGCTCTGAATGTCAATAAGACAAAGGAGATGGTGTTTGACCCCAGAGGAGTTGCTGATCACAGGCCTGTGATTATCCACGATGACATCATCATACAGGTGCCTTCATATAAATATCTTGGGGTCTCTTTTGATAATTCACTGACATGGAATATTCATGTAGATAATCTTTGTAGTAGGTTACAACAATGGTTGCACTTCTTACGTCGTCTGAGACTTTATGGTGTGGATCTAGGGTTTCTGATAATTTTTTATCAGGCAGTCTTTGAGAGCTTAATTAGATATAGCATTACAGTCTGGTTTGGTAATCTGTCCGTACAACGTAGAACTAAACTGTTCCGGATGATCCACACTGCTTGGAAAATTATTGGAGTGAAAGAACATACATCATTGCAGACCATTTATGAACATGCTACTTTAACACAAGCTAAAAAGATTGTCGGTGATCCACTCCATGTTTTGAATAAAGAGTATGAGTTGCTGCCTTCTGGGAGGAGGTTTAGGGCTCCTCGCTGCAGATTGAATAGATTTAAAAATTCATTTATTCCGGTGTCTGTAAAGATGTTAAATAGTGGCGGTATGGAGCTGTAATTGTAAATCGCTACTTCTCATTCTATTATTGTCTTATTTGTTGATTATTGTGTGTTATTTGTGCACTGACTGCAGCATGGGTGATGGCCCAAGACAAATTTCCCCCCGTGGGATAATAAAGTTTTACCTTACCTTACCTTATATATTCTAATAGCGGCCAATAGAGAAATATAACAGGAATAAAACATCAGAATAAACATAAAAAACAATATAGAAATATACAGAAATACAGGAAAAGCAGTAGTGCATTACAAAATAAAAATTTAAAAGAACACATTCAATTTACTGTTACCTCAATAACCAACTTAGAAGCAAAGAAACGATAATGAATTTACAATCTGTTCAGATATTGAGTTGGCTCTTACTGTACTGTTATACATTTAAATGTTTAAATAACTTCTTACTGTGTTTGATGTAAAATACAACAGTGATTCTAACTAAAACTTTTTAGTTAACTCTACTTATTGTCTTAACTTAATTGTAAAAATCTAGTAATCTGTACTATTCACATACTATGCTTTGTTTACTCAAAAAACCCGAGTTAAGATTAATTGATTAGTTTGAGTGTGGTTTTTGAGGCGGGGAAAATCGTAATGGACTTTTCACTCATTTCCTCCACTTCTGCAGTTATTTTTCTCTGTTTGCATTCACTCATTTACCAAAGTCATCTTGAATGTTAAATTATCAATACAACTGAAAAATGTGAGAGAAAATCACTTAAGTTGACTTCATAAATTGATGTTGATTTTCCTAAAATATTTTACTCACCATTATGGTGATTAGCGTTCCCTGTGGTTGGGCACTTGGAACTTCATTTAGTTCATTGTAATTCTCGTCCCATTGATACAGCGATGCAACAAGACATCAGTTATTTGGTATCAAAGAAAGAGAAGATAGATATATGTATGTATGTTTGTATGTGAATGAATTAATGATATATAAACTAAATATATTTAATGTCAATTAATGATCTTTTATAATTTTGTTACTAACACTTATGTCCTATGGTTTATATAATCCCTCTATATTTGTGACAATCTTGTATTGATCATGTTAGAATCACACAGACTTCAACATTTAGCACGCAAAACACGACAATGGTAACAATTACATTTTACTAGAACTCTTGTGTAGTGAACTATAATAACTAAGCATTTGTCAGTACCACATACTATTCCTATTTCACTTTACTTGCTCTTTTTAAGGCAATCGGTTTCCTGATATTTTCCTAGTAATGTGAACTCTAATGAGAAGTTAACACAACTAATGATTTTGATTCAACAGTACTTGAGTATACTTGATTAACAAGTTTTCTATACAAATGTTATTAAGTTGTGCCAACTAAAAATGAATATACTACTTGGAAATTTTAAGGCAATCGGTTTCCTCACTTTTTCTAAGTAAAGTCAACTTATTACATTTTACAGTTAAAATCATACTAAGGATTGTCTCTGATTCATCTTTTCCATTATAGGTAAGAAGCAAATTATATGAGAAGAGAAGAAAGATGAAAAGAAAGCATTTTAGGGCCAGAAGGTAAAAAACGTCTCAGGTTACGACTGTAACCTATGTTCCCTGAGAACAGGGAACGAGACAATACGTCAACGACGCTATGGGGGGAACGCCTCAGGCGTGACAGGTGTCTGAAATCACCATCAAATCACGTCAATCATATTGACCGGCGACAGCCCGTGAATCATTAGCGTGAATGATTAACGTGCGACCTGGAAGTATAAAGGGGCGCCTTGCAAACATGACAAATCACCTTATCGTCTGAAGGGACTGTACGGTAGGCAAGCCCCGCGGCATGGCAGGGAGACGTATTGTCTCGTTCCCTGTTCTCAGGGAACATAGGTTACAGTCGTAACCTGAGACGTTCCCTTTCGAAGGGAACTCAACAATACGTCAACGACGCTATGGGGAACGATATACCAACGCCGCCATGCTAAGGGGAGTGCATGCCAAGTGGCAGTGACAACTGTCAGAACCAGCAACTTCAAATGAAACGCTAGAACCACTCACCCTCAGGTCACACTGGGCTGTCAGTGACAGCATTCCCTACGGTCATAGCCCAAGCTACAGCCTCACAGAAAAACCTTCATAAACATGGTTAAATGAAAGGTCTACCTGGGCCGGCTCTGGGCCTGGAACCTCAGCTTCCAATTAGAAGGGGTCCCTTCTAGGGAATGTGGCTAGGGAACCCAAGGGAACCCCAGCCAGTCACTATTCAGGGGAACGTACTCACCCCGAAATGCCACCAGGACGGCCTGACCTGGCGCCAGTACATAGACACTTAGTCTGGCCAAATCCTGTCTGTCTGAAGACAGAGCCTCTGGACAAATGCCTTAAGTAAGGCATCCAACCCGAGGGACTGCGAAGCTGGCAGTGAACCACTCGGCCCGGATCTCAGAGACGGGATATCCCGGAGAGTATGACTCAGCATAGTGCTTTCCGACCCTTGCTAGCGAGGGGAGTTTCTCTACTCGATCCACGGATCAACCCAGTGTCTGTGTTTCAAAACACTGAGGAGGCCTGTGAAGGCCTAAGGGCTGATCTAACTGGGAGGCCTCACGAGAGGCCTACGACCGTCTGACCAGACCCAGGCAGCCGCATGCTCATAGAGACCCTCGTGAGGGGAGCACAAGGTCTATCTGGTAGGCAAACCAGGCTGTAGGCAGAAAAGGTTCCGTCCTTTAGCAGAGAATGAACACTTTAGCGAGCCAGGGCGCAAGCTCGCCTTCAGCAGCTGCCTATTAAGGCTAGCTGAAACTGATAGCAAGAGACCACTAGCTTCATAAACCCAGCACCACTAGGGAGCGTTACAGGGAGGCCCGGAGAGGCCTACTACCTGATCCAAAGTATAAGGTGGCCTGCTAAGGCCAGCCAGCTGGGGACTCGCCTATCAGGGAGGCCTGGTCGGGCCTACTAGCTAATAGCAAGTCATATTCTACCATAAAGTACACTGTTGGAAACCATACTACACAGCGCCTACAGCATCCTGGTGCCTAATCACATTGCCCATGGCAGTGTACTCCGCAAAAAAGCTAGCACCCTTAAAACAAGGGGAGTACAACATACGCCACTCTGCCTCAACGGAGGCCCCAGTTAGTCAGGGGCCTACCATCTAGCATGGGCGTCAGCTCAGGGCAATGCTCTGGCTTCAGGGGAGCGTACTTCGACCAAAGAAGAAGTGAAGCTTACTTCATACTCGACCCGAGCCATAGTGGTGCGAGGTGGGATAAAACAGAACTGGGAGTGAAGTGCTCAGACCTACCCTGTATCACAGGGGAATACTCACACCTCACCCTGAGGTTATCAGGGTGCGGGCCTGCCAGCGGCTCTAGGGGTGACAGAAATGTATCTGTGCCCAACCTAGGGGAGTGGGGCTTGAATGAAAGCCAACCACCTACAACCTAGCGCTCGAGCAGTAGCTCAGCGAGGTGAGTGAAGCCTAAACTGGCGGCCTAAATCCATAGGCCAGTTCTGCATGGCAGGGTCGGGCAGGAAACCCAGTCTTCTTCGTGAAGCGAAAGACGGCCTAACCCTGCTCAATAAAGACATATATACCACGGAGGCCTGTTTGAGGCCTACCATGTCCTTACAAACCATCCTCAGCACCACGCTGCATTACTCTAGTCACCCCAGAATGCAGAGAAGGGGGCGGGCCTTGGCCTAACGACTCCCACGGGAGGAGGCTGTTTATACAGGGATGCTAGAAACCAACATTCACACAGTGAAGGGTCAGAGGAAGAAATGCTAAAAAATTTTAGCAGAGCGCCTCTAATATCCCTGGCACAGCCTAGGCCAGCTACAGAGGCGGCCCTGGTGAGGGCCAGCCTGCAAGCATAGATCTATCTGAGGGCTCGGAGGAGCCACAGCCTTACTAAAGAATATAGTCTGTATTATTCCATACAAAGGGCTGCAGAATCGCTCAGCCTAATGAAAACCCACACAGAGCTCAAGGGGCGACATACTCAAGAAAAAGTCAAAACGGACCTGTGGGCCGGACATAAGATCTATCTGAAGCTCTAGCGTCAGTCAACACTCTAAGTAAAACAATTTAAAGAGAGAGACCAACCACTCTACCCTGAGGTGGCTAGCAGCCCGAAGGCTAACACAGTTACCGTTCTGGCCACCCAACGGGGAACTTCAGGGCCCTGATAATCCAATAAAGTTCTCTTACCTTATTACCTTGACATGACCCCATGACTCTATACAGGGAACGAGGTCTGTAAAGAGAGATATGTTATTTTTTAATCACAAAAAGTACTCTTTGAAAAGACCAGCAGCTCACCTGCGGCGTGCGGAGTGAAGACTCGCCAGATAGTTCTTTATGAACCTGGGGTCCACCACTTTACATGCCTGAAAGAGGCGTTTCTACTAACCAAGCCTAGGCGGGCCATTGGAACATCGTTCTTATCATAGGCCCAGCGCCAGGCCTGATGTAATGAACGTCTGGGGAGTCAGAAGAGAGGAGAGGGCTGGATTCTCTTTTTAATGAAGCCCTCCGGGGAGATTATCCATCAGCGACGCTGTATGCGCTTGTGCTGGATAACCTCCCTCAGATCCCTCTTCTAGCGGGAGTCACGCCTTTCCTGCGCCCTGTTCCTCCACAGAGGGGGCGCACGAGAGGCGACACTGGCTCTCTGGCCCTGTCTACGGTCCTCAGATCGTGAAGGGCCAGGCCCTCCCGCCTGCCTGGGCGTGGAACCGGATCTCAGCGGTATGTAGGTTTTTTCCTAAAAGCAGCTGAGTGCGCCTTCGCCTCCCTGAACTTCCCAAGCCCCGCCTCCACGGCGGGGCCAAAGAGTTCAGAGGGCGAAACCGATGAATCGAGGAGAAAGTCCTTCTCTTTCTCCTCAACGTCGGCCAGGTCCCAAAGCTGTCTCTCCGTGGCCACCATCGCCGCCATCGACCGACTGATCGTGGCAGCAGTTTGTTTGGTGGCCCGGAGCGCAAGAGCCGTGGTTCGGCGCGGCTCAGTAACTGCCTTAGGGGACAACCCTGCCCCCTGGTCGAGATCCTGCAGCAGGTCGGCCCGGTATGCCTGCAGCACCGCCATGGTGTGCAGGGAAGCGCCAGCCTGAACTGCTGCCGTGTATGCTCTGCCATTCAAACGCGCTGTTGTCTTTAGCGGTTTGGATGGCAGAGTTGGAGCTCTCAGTGTCGACGCCTGCCCAGACACGAGATAGTTTGCAAACGACTCGTCAAATGGGTGGCATCGACACATACCCATGCTCTGCGATCCCATCAACATCAGCGAAATTAACCCGCTGATGTCAGTGAATACGGGCAGAGCATGGGCTCTTCCATGCCCTCTCGATCTCCGTGTGAAGATCAGGAAGGAATGGAAGGCTCCCTGAGCTGGTGGTGTATGGCCGGGGAGAAACCGATCGCCGAGCCTACCGCGAGCGGTCTCTCCTCTAGTGCGTTGCCATGGCAGCTACAGCCCCACAACATCCACCAGACCTGCATACACGGGGCAGGGTGGCTGAGAGGGTTCAGGATCTACCTGATTATAAACCTCCTCAGCCATCTCCTGCTCGTCCTGAAGAGCAGCAACTGCAGGAAACCGTCGGTGAAAAATCCTCGTCATCGACCTGCAGTTCGCCCTCGTCAGCCGTCGAATCATCTGAGAGGTTTACAGCACTCTCAAGATGATCGACGAGCTCTATCTGGAAGCCCATGATGCAAGCCGCCGCTCTGCCTCGGCACGAGCGGGACCATGAGAACCAGACGTTGAGCCCCCTTCACTCGAGAAGAGGGCCAGACGAGAGCGAGCGTTTTAAGAGAAAAACGCTCACAGTTCACACAGAGGATTCCCTCGAGAATCTCCCGTGCGCGCTCTTCTCCCAGGCAAGAAAAGCACACTCGTGTGCTGTACATTTAATTTTCTTACCGTTTCATTGAATAGCGTTTTCAAACAGACAGTCCCTGAAGACGATGAGATGATTTGTCATGTTTGCAAGGCGCCCCTTTATACTTCCAGGTCGCACGTTAATCATTCACGCTAATGATTCACGGGCTGTCGCCGGTCAATATGATTGACGTGATTTGATAGTGATTTCAGACACCTGTCACGCCTGAGGCGTTCCCCATAGCGTCGTTGACGTATTGTTGAGTTCCCTTCGAAAGGGAACAACACATATACACGTATACAGTATGTGCAGGAATAAACACACAATAAAACACACATTTGATTTCATTTTCTTCCAAACCTCTATAGATGGCCTAAAAACCCGAAGTCGGTTCTTCGGTAAGTCGATCTAATATTTAATGTTTTAAAAATGTTGTAGATTGATGTGCTGCTGAGAATAGACAAAACTGCCAAATGTGTTTTGAGAACAATGTTTTTGTACGATTTTCAGTTTTGCTCAAAGCAAATTTTTCAGTAACTGTGGAATACAGTAAAAATATGGTATTTGCCATAAAAGTGCCTAATTTACTTTTAACTGATAAAAACATATTGCTTTTGCCAAATTAATTGGATAAAAAGCCCTGCTTGTGAAATAAAGACCTCTCAATACATTTATATGATTTATAATCAAAACAAAACTAACAAAAATGCCTTTTCCTACAAACTGTGTTTTTGCATCAGTGTTTAATAAACATAAATTATTAATTCTGTAATCATACACTATGGGAGTGGTTAAAAGCTCATTTTGTACTGTATTCACTTTTGGGAAATGTTCTGCCAGACCAAAGTGTTTTCCCTTTTCTAGTGGAAGAACATCGAATGCTAAAGTCTTCTCTGCTCTCGTTAACCCTGTGAAGTCAATGCTGTAATTAGTCATTAGTGTGTGTATTGATCTGCTTTCTCTCTGGATGTTTTGTCAGGTTGAGGGAGTTGCAGACGGACAAGGAGCCGTGGATCTACAGAGATAAACATGACAACATCAAGATTATCGATTTGAGTGACAGGGAAAAATATGTAAAAATAATTGTAACTAAATTAATGTCTAATTTTTTCGATTATCTGCTTCCTATATATTCATTTTTTTCTGAAAATCAAGAAATGTCTGCTAAGGTTTTAGGGGTCATAAAGAATTGTAATATCGATAAAAATAAATTTCTCAATCAGTGTGGTTTTGCTGTGATCGAACTTAAAGACGGATCGCCTGAATTAATCGGACCATTTAATCCAGTTAAAGTTTTAAAAGCAAAAGTTATTCATATGGTTCACAGTGAAGTTCAATGCATTCGTGAAATAAAAAAACAAATTAAAGGAAAAGAGAAAATTATAAAAACTATTTATATATTTACTAAATATAGTCCCTGTTTAGACAGAACAGTTTGTGAATGTTGTATGAGTCAGTTAATTCAGTTCTCTGAGGAAATGTACAGTAATTATAATATAAAGGTTGTCATCGCCTTCCAGGACTTTTACGGTGCATCAGGAAACATTGTTAAAGAGCTAAAGATCCTGATTAATGATAAAGATCCTATGATTAAAAACACACTACAGTGGTTAAAAGAAAAGATTAATGAAAAACACCGTAGATCAACATTTATATGCTTCCAGAATGAGAAAAAACGTAAAGAGACAAGTAGAACTATTAAAGACCATATTAAAACACACATACATGAAGGATTTAAAGTGAAATTCCCCACTAAGAAAAAAACATGTTATGAGTTGAAGATATTTGGAGAAGAACAGGCATATGAGCTGAAGAGACATGTGAAAAACTCGAACGTTAGCGAGGAAATTACAGAAAAAGTTTGTTCCCTTTTTCAGTCTCAGTGGTGTCAACTAGTACATGAAGAATATGAAGAGTTTATATATGAGAAGCTCAGCGATTACATTAATGCCATTGCTGTTAGAGTCTCTTACAAAAATATAAAAGCCATTACACATCCTGACTGTTTTAATCTAATTAGAGTGAAGTTAACTGATTAATTTTTAGTTCAATCTGTCTCTGTCTTCTCCTCATTTCTTGTTGTAATGTTGTGTATTATTGTGTTTCATTCATTTGTATTAGTGAAGAGATTATTTCTCTGTAATCATCTCCATAAATCCGTCTGATAATCATGACTGTCAAACTGCTGATTCTCCGTCTCTGCTGTTATTCTCTCACAACTGCATTTATTTAATAAATCATTTCTTTCTTTCCGTTGTCTCCGTTTTCTGTTCTTGCTTCTCTATCAGCCTGAATACAGAGAGATCTTTCAGTGACAGAATCCAGTCGCATAAACACTCAATTCACATTAATTTGTATAGCGATTTTTACAACACATCATTTCAAAGCAGCTTTACAGAAAATGCCTCTGATTCTGCGAGATCTGTAATCAGAGCTGATAATGTCAGAGTAATGTCAGAAATGTAGATCTAAGATAACACAAATCATGCAGTTATCAAACATCATGTACTGATTTTAGGCTGAAACAATGACTAACTAATCTTATTAGCAATTGGCTATAAAAGCTAATCAGTCTTACTTTTCTAACTCAGATTAGAGGATCTAGAACTGACACCTGACTTTACTATACATTGTGCATAATGATGAATGACAATACTTGTTAGAAAATTAAGCCTCAGTAAATTAATTAAAAATTGAGTTGGGCCCAACATAAATATTTAGTTTGAATAATGTAATGAGGTTAAAAATACTAGAGTAAATTAATTTAATCTAAACCAACTAAATTGTGTCGACCCAACAAAACTGATTTATTTTGAATGAATTCAGTTAAATTGTGTAAAAAAATGTCTTCAATTTAATTAAGTAAGGATAATGAATAATTTTTTTGAGTGTATTTACATCAAAGTGGAAAATTACTTTCATCACATAAAACAAAAAAGATGATATCAGACTTATTAAGTAATTTTACCTGGTTGGAGAAATCAGGTTATATCAGCTGACAGTTGTGCGTCAGTGAAACCTTGTTTTTCAGGTTGAACTCACTTATCATCATAAATCTTAAATCATTTATTTTATTTCAACAACCAAACCAGTGTTTCTAGATGTTACCACATGAAGTAGAAGTTCTACGTAGAACTGACAAAACTTTTTTTTCTCAGTGCAGGACTAAAGTTATGTATTAGTTTACAATAATAATCATTTAAAATAATAAAACCAATCATCAATTTAAATGCCAATGCATATTCAGCAAGGATGTATTAAATTGATCAAAAGTGACAGCAAACACATTTATAAAGTGACAAAAGATTCTATTTCAAATAAATGCTGTTCTTTAGAACTTTCTGTTCATCAAAGAATCCTGGAAAATAAAATGTCAGTTTCCACAAAAATATGAAGCAGCACAACTGTATTTACACGAGAGCTCATGAATGTGTCTCTGTAAAATGGATATAAAGCCATTTGATTTCTTCAAATACTATGAGATATGTAAATATAACGTGTTGATTTGTGTGATGATGCTGACGTGGAGCTGTGGAGTGTTTTCCAGATCAAGGAAATCTGTATTCCTCATGATTCAAGCTCTGCCTGTATTTCAGATCCACCAGCAGAGGGCAGTGATGATCTCACATGCAGCGCTGAGGAGTCTGGGAAATAAACCAGTTACTCACCGCTGCTCTAACCTGTCATGAGGCGTTGTTTCCATGACGACCAAAGCATTGCCACCCGTCTCAACCAATCACAGGCTATAATTAACCAATAATATTACATCAAACATAGTAGAAAACAAGTGTCGTTTTACAATGATATAAAAGCATGATGTGCATGATGTGTTTGCTGTGAGATTATATAGGCCTCAAAGGTTTTGTTTGATTTCTATTTGATATTTTCAAACTTTTATTGGAAATTTGGTTCTCAAATTAGTATTTTTCTGCATACAGTGGTTTTGAGTAGCAAATTATATCTTCACATTCATTTGAAATTGTGGCATCAAATGATATGCGATTTATCTAAATTTAAATGTTGAGTTCACACATATTATGATCAAACCCTAACTTTCAATGAAGATTCAAAGTGAACTTTGCTGTAAAAACCACATCATAAGATCCATTGATCCATTGTAACGTTACTGGACAAGCAACACACACGGAGAGGAATTCTCTAAATAGACTTTAATCATAAACGTAGGAGATATACACATTACAAAAGACAATAAACGACAAGGGACTGAACAAAAACAGGAGTTTAAATACAAGGCATGATAATTATACCTAACCATAGAAACTAACGAGGAGATAATCAGTAACAAAACTGAACAGAGCAGAGAAACAGGAACTAAACAAAACACAACAGAGTTTCAAAATAAGAGTCCAAGTCCACGACAGCTTGGACCCTGATGATTCATCCGGATTCGCGCACCGGTGGATTAGCGCACCAGTGGATTAGCGCACCGGCGGATTAGCGCACCAGCGGATTAGTGCACCGGTGGATTAGCGCACCAGCGGATTAGTGCACCGGTGGATTAGCGCACCAGCGGATTAGTGCACCGGTGGATTAAGGCACCAGCGGATTAGTGCACCGGTGGATTAGCGCACCAGCGGATTAGTGCACCGGCGGATTAGCGCACCAGCGGATTAGTGCACCGGTGGATTAGCGCACCGGCGGATTAGTGCACCGGTGGATTAGCGCACCAGCGGATTAGTGCACCGGTGGATTAGCGCACCAGCGGATTAGTGCACCGGTGGATTAGCGCACCAGCGGATTTGTGCACCGGTGGATTAGCGCACCAGCGGATTAGCGCACCGGCGGATTAGCGCACCAGCGGATTAGTGCACCGGTGGATTAGCGCACCGGCGGATTAGCGCACCAGCGGATTAGTGCACCGCCGGATTAGCGCACCGGTGGATTAGCGCACAGGCGGATTAACACACCGGCGGATTAGCGCACAGGTGGATTAGCGCACCGGCGTATTTTTTTAAATGTACTTCAGCGCAAACAAAAATAGACTCTAATTGGAGCATAAGAAACATTTTTAAAAAGCAGGTGATTGGATAGATGTGACATGGGGTAACCTCTGTCTAATCAGCTACTGGTCTAATCATGTCAATGATTTTCATTTACGTCACTGCTATTGCTATACGGCATAGCGGCAAAATGCCAGAAAGAACATACGATAAATTATGTGTGACTGTACTGTTTAGTCACTTGCAAAATAGTAAAACCAACATGAAAAAGAATCGTGATAAAATCGTAAATCCCAATTTTTTTTTTGCCATATCGCCCACACACCCCCACTTCAAGGCTGCTGAATCTTCATCCAGACGAAGACTAGACCCACAGCAGGAGACCTGCAGGCTAGCTTCGGCTAACATCGTCTAGCATCGGTGCTGTGGGTGAAACACCTGCAGTGGGATCCTGAGCTGTGGCAGCAGCTCATCATGTCATCGGTAATATTTCAGGGAATTTGGGGGAGTTATTTTACAATGACACGCATATTACACGGGTTGGTTTTTAAGGCTGGTACTTAAACACCAGTCAAGATGCCCGCCGTGACGATGCCGCAGCCTCACAGCCATCTCACTCAGACGGGTAGACTGAGACTGAGACAGAGGGACCGACTCAGACACTTCAGCCCCTGAAGCGCTTCACAGACACCTAATCTTAAATCTGCAGACACAGTTCACCTGCTCGTGGGTCAGCCGGGAGATGGAGGGAATCCCCGCCACGCCTGCGGAGGAGAGGACACAAAAAGAGGCCGCAAATCCTGCTAGCTGGGATCCTGCATGTTGTGATCAAATTGATGAAGACATGAGGGCATATTGGATTAAAATGGGTCCTGAAAGTTGCCAGAACAAACATGCAGATGTCAAAGACGCCGAGCTATGGGTGACAGACACAGTCTGTCAGTTCAAATCTAGACTAAAAACACATCTCTTGGGCTTAGCATACACATAACAACATTATAGACTTCTATAATTCAATGTTAGGCTGCATAGTTTAGATTAGCCGGAACCGGGGACACTTCCCATAAATCCTGATGGAGTTTGTACATCATAAGAAGGATGGCGTCTACGCTAATATTAGTGTCTCTGTTTATCCCGAGGTTTACCGCAGTCCGCCGGATCCAGGCCGTATCCGGACACACACACACACACACACACACACACACACACACACACACACACACACACACACACACACACACACACACACACACACTCTCACACACACAAACACACACACTCTCTCTCACACACACACACACACACACACACACACACACACACACACACACACACACACACACACACACACACACACACACTCACACACACACACACACACACACACACACACACACACACACACACACACACACACACACACACACACACACACACAGAGGACCTGCGCCTGGACACGACGACAACGCATCCCTGAAGTGTCACTAGTCTCTCCCCTGTGAAGGCCTCCTTCCCTTTACCTCTGTACTGATAAAACGTTGTCAGGATAATTCCTGTTCGCGCGGCTACGCAGATGCGATAAAAATTCTGTATTATAAATTTTAAGGCCAGACAAGTTTGTTGAGGGTTGTTTTTTTTTTCGGGAAGGACTACATGTCTGCGCACATATATTCAAATGCACATACCTGTGGAATGAACTCTTAATACGCATGTGCGCGCCATCGGCGTTCTCACGGGTTCGCGTTTTTGAAGTTTGCGTAGAGAGAACTTAAAGCCCATGTTGCAGGGTTAATTTTTCAGCGAATTTGTGCAATTTGCTTGTTGGTAATAAACATTTAAACTGTTATCCATTGTATTTATGTTGTTGGGTATCACAAAACGGAATATAATACGAGAAAGTAGGTACTATCTTACAGCGGTTTGCAACGATTCTCCTTTCCCCCACAATGCATTGCATTACATCACCTTGGGGAAAGAATTTACCAAAGACCGCCTTGAGAGCATTGAGAGCGACTAGAGAGACGAGTAGTAGACAAGAGTATTCACATAGCAGATTATATATAAATAGATAAATACATAGATATAGATAGATAGATAGACTAGATATATAGATATAGATAGATAGGCTAGTATATGCGGCAACTGCACATCCAATGGTGCGGACGCCTCTGACGTGCGACCAACTCTACGTCATCAATCTACCTACTATATATTTCTATCTATTTATCTATCTAGCTGCTAGCTATTTATGCTAACGTTATGCTATCTGGCTGTCTGCCTATATCTCTATACCGCCCACACAAGCACCTGCCAAACACAGCGACAGACACGCGGCGGCTACGTTTGCAACAACATTTTCACCGGAGGAAGAGATAAACGCTTAGAAACGCCCATATAGCTAGCATGATTCCTTCTATTTCTAGATGACAAAGACAAAGTTGACAAAGACAAAGTTTACCAGTACTCTACGACACTATGACAAAGGTTGCCGGTACTTATCTGAAATGGAAGCTTTAGCGTTAAGTTCTGCCAGGAAGACTCAATTGCTGCGTCACTTACAGTATTACCTTCTCATCTATCCAATCATGTCTAATACTTGCGGTATAAAAGACCGGTACTTACACCTGTTTGAGTTCGCAGATGCTGACACTTTCATTTTCCTCCATCCTCCCCACCACCTCCAAAATGGTTCCTTCCCCTCCATCCTCCTCACCACAACCAGGATGGTTCCTTTACCTCTCAGGAGGTTGGCTGCGCCCCGAGTCTTTCTGGTAGAACTAACGTCATGATCACTGCCACTAGATATAAAGAAAACGTTGATTTTTCACTCGGTGCTATTCAATGACAGTAAGAAAAAACATGTGTGGTTATTGTGCAATGCTGCTCGTAGACTAGCGCCAGCGCTCATTGCTGCGTTGCTAAATGATAGCAACTCACCAGGACACTTCACCAACTCTCCACTCATTCTCCTCGGACCATGCATTTAATTGGCTTTAACGGCCATCAGTTCTTGGCAATTCCTCATTTGCCCTCTCACGTCTGGCAGGTTCGATATTATACGGCTGCGGGCCATCATACATGTTGGCTCTTGCCACCTCTTCCTCATCCCAGTCAGTCGCCATAGTGCCAACACTAGGCTGAGGCTACCTTTCCTCCACTTCTCCCCAACGTGACGTCATCACCGAATTGCGTAAAAAAACCTGTTAACACCAAAAACGTAAAAAACTGGTCTTTAAGACCATTTTTGCGACATTTTAAAAATGATATACATATCTTGAGTGATTTATGTACCCATTAATCGACAATGGTGGTTAACCTGCAACATGGCCTTTAAGGGTTTTCTGTTAGAACGGTGTGTGTTAGCGGCCGCTAAGTTAATAACTAATGATCTTTACAACGGAAGTGAATCAATCCAAACTAACTTTATCTGGACAATAACTTTATTGTAGATCTGCTGTAAAGCCTAAACAATCTCTGTTACTGTAATCTCCTATTATCACTGTAAAGCTGCTTTGAAACATCTATACTGTTAAAGGGATACTCCACCAGTTTTTCTTATTAAACTATGTTATTCCCTTAACTAAGACGAGTTGATACATACCTCTCTCGTCTCAGTGCGTGCACTATATCGCTCTGTATTGCCGCAAAACTATGTTAGCACTTAGCTTAGCCCATGCACTAAATATGGGCCAAGCAGAGAAGCGACCAAACACTTCCAAGTTTTCCCTATGTAAACACAGTTACTCGACTAGTGTAACTTGACCTGGGCTGGTGACACAAAATAAACCGTTGCGCTTTTCTAAGCGTTTAAAATTGATGACTATATTGTATGGCGGAATACCATAACAAGTGCTTTTGAGCACTTCGACTTGGCGCAATAATATCTTCACTCGTGAAAAGTGCTCTTACCGGCTCCCGCTTCCTCTCCCTCTGACATTTCCGTCAATACAACGAGCATCAATCAGTACTGTAGAATAAGCTGAAACACAATACTGACATTTTACAACTTCAAAGTTGATATTTTACATCAACATAATTTAAGATAATGTTCATACCAGTTGCGTCTTCAAGCTTGAATTTGAGCTGAATGTGTGAAAGTCCTTGTTAGTCAATCAAGAGATCTTCTCCAAACTGTTCCAGCAAGTGTGTAATCCATCAGTCGAAACTGAAGCCTCGCGGGAGCCGCCATTGTAGCAGAACTTCACCTGCTATTAACATTACATTGACTCCCATTCATTTTGGCATTACTTTGACAGCGAATAACTTTACATCTTAGGCGTCCAAAGACTTCATTTGTCCATTATTTATTTCTAAAGAAACACGACAATGTATAAAAGGCTCCATTACTTTGTATCTTACGTTATGGCCCCGTAGAAGCAGTTTTTGTAAAAACAGGCTAACGATTGCGTCATAACCACGCGACTCTCTGTCGCACAGTAGAGAAATTACCGTATAGACAGGAGGAGAAGCTCGCAGGCAATCTTTTACTGTCTATGAGGCAATCGGGGGGACATAGAGGCATAAAGTCAAGGAAAAGCTCATAGATAGAGAGTCCATAAAAGCAACGGGACAAAATATTTCAACAATGTTTTTGAGGAATTGGAAATAATTTGGTATGTGGCACAGCTACTAAAGATTTACAACTGTCAGACAGGTTTCTCACGTCACATCTACGTCATCAAGCTCAGTTTGAGCCTGCGCAGTCGCTCCGGGAGTGAGTGCTTCTAATGGGCTTCACGTTTCTCCGCTGAAATCAAGGGGTCGCTGTGTCCATTTCTCTTACTGTCTGTGGTTCCACCTGTGTGTGCTCTCAGAGGTGCACCACTATATAGTTCCCCCTGGAAACACCACTTCAGGTTCCAGCTCCGCCACACTGCACTCTACAGGAGTTTCTTTGCATGGAGGAACTTGAAATGAATACTCATTTTTTTGATGAAACATTCTCTCAGTTTCAATTCTGAATAAATATTAAACATAATAATCACTAGGTTTAAAAATAAATATTGTCAAGGTGAAGTATGAAGTACTCACAAAGTCTCATGAAAAACAATAACTTACTTGCGATTGAATGAGACAGAAAGCGAGCACCGCTCTCTCGCTTTATAATCACTGAAGCTGTCAGTCAGTGAGAGCTCATGATTTCCACACACATTCATTTTGTTCAATGAATATAACTAAAGTGCATATTTAATTGACAGTTTATTGAAGCTTTTTTTCTCACAAAAGTGAGAAAACAGATGGTCGAATAGAATTTTGCTGAGGAGGAACACTGAGGGACGTGTCTCTTTTATGTTGTCTTATGCTTAAATAACTATATTAATGCTAGGCCTGAATATTCAAGTGACTATATTCTGATTATAAACTGAATAATGCACTAGTGATGCTGTTAAAAATGCCGACACACCAACAAGTGGCTTTCACGGGAGGTTTTCCAGCTGGCTCATATTACTGCAGAAGTTCTTCAGATCGTTCCCGGGATATGATCAATAGCATAAAAAACATGTAAAAATAAAAACACTCACAGGCTGAGGTGAGGTGAATCACATATCCATCGCCAACATAAAGAGCCCAGTGCTTGATTATCCATCTGGAGATTTCAATGAGGTCTCCTTGCTTCAGGTTCTTATCATATAGGAAACAATATGAGACGTAATATTTAAAAAAGTTACAGAGCCATTTAAATCTGTCAAAATATAATATCATACTGTTTATCTAAAATAACACATTACCATTGCACTTGTGAATAGATAAAACAATAAGAAATTGTTAACTTTGCTTAAAAACAGCTGTTGTCCACATGACATATACTGGTTCCAGATGTTTATCAGTGTTTAGCTATTCCTGTTGCCTTAGAACTACTTGTGTAGTTTTTAAACTCTTTCAAACTCTGTTACCGTAATAAAATTGCTTTCCGACAACCCTTGAGCAATGAGCATATTGTTCAATAGTATCAAACAGTCTTTTATATCAAAAACAACAGACCAGAAATGATCTATTTGCAAAGTGATGCTATCTTTCACTCTCTCCATATGTTTGAGTTCATTAAAAGACATTTACCTTTTCCATGGCAAAATCCTTCTGCTCTTCTGGGTTTCACTCTAATCCTGTTAGAAACACATGAAGCTTTTATACACACAGGGGCAGGTCCACAACATTCCTGGGAAATATACAGGCATATATGTGGCAAACCGTACCGGCTATGAGGGAAGAGACTGGTGTGAAATTTATTTGTGCATGTGTTAAATCACTTTATATCCTCAGAACATTAGCATGAATTGTTGTTTAGTGGGATTATGCATATTTATTCTTCAAGTAAGTAGTAAACCCAAAGTACTGCACTCAATTAGTAGTTTGTTAAAGTCACATAGTTGTTGCGGTTAAAACATATTTCTTTCTTTCAATAATCATCTCTGTCCATCACAGGTGTGTTAATGTGTGTGTTTCTCATGCGTTTCTGTTTCCTATGAAGTCACACCCTGATTCTTATAAACATATGTAGAAATACCTAAATAAATGAATTAAGAAATATATTAAGAAATAAATATAGAAATAAATAAATATATGCATAAATGAATGAATAAATAACGTCCTGGTTGCGTATGCAACCCACCGTTCCCTGAAGGAGGGAACAGAGGACGTAGTCGACTGTCGACTGAATTGGGATCTCGCTAGAGAGCCTGTCTTCTTCGAGTACTATTGAACGAGCCAATGTAATTGGCGTGCGTGATTCGCATCACACACTCCGCCCCCGCGGCGCGGGTATAAATACGGAAGTGGATGCACGCACTAGTTGCTTTTCGCTGAGGAGCCGAGAGTAACCCGGGGTCAGCGGTGGTCCAGCGGTAGTGGCAAGGGGACTACGTCCTCCGTTCCCTCCTTCAGGGAACGGTGGGTTGCATACGCAACCAGGACGTTCCCTTTCAGTCGATAACGTCAGACGTAGTCGACGGTCGACTGAATTAGGATCACCCTTTGAACCCGCCACTAACGCTGCCACCTTCCAGTGCCTAAACCAAAGCCTCCTGATGCCCCCGCAAACTTAAGGCGGGGAAGGACAGGGCTTAGGCCAGGGAAGTCACTGCTGTTCCTACAGGACCACTGGGAAAGCGTTCCCCGTACATTGGAAGGAAGGGACGCTGCGGAAGCCACGTCCAACCCAGAGGGAGGTAACGTGGAAAATACACATATGAACTGGGCGGAAACCGGGCAGTCTAACATATGGAATGACACTGGGGTGGCTCCAGCCTAAGACGGGGGGAGACACACCGGACAGTGACGGCAGAGAGACTCTGCCGAGGGAAGACACGGGCTCACCGCAGGGAGCCGTATCGTGGAAGAATACGCATATGGGGTCGCCGTAGGGACCGCAACATATGGACCCAGCCTAACACAGGTTCCACACTGCTTACGAGTGGTAGGCCTAACACCAGACGTTCCGCACGTCCGACGTCGGAGGGGTGTGGAGGAACTCAACAGGGTTCAATTTTCAGGGAACTCAACTGGAGTAGAAAGGCGCACGTATCCAGTCCATAGGATGGGAATGGCGCAGCAAGCCGACACTTGAACCGGGCTCACGGTGAAACTGGCTTCATGAGAAGGGAGCCCATGGGAAGCAGCGGTTCAACTAGGTGTCGTCCAGCCCCCAACTCTAGAATCTGTTTAGCAAAGCATATCGTCAACGCCCAGGCGGAGCACTTTACACTCATCATAGAGGAGCTCAACACCTAAGTGGACATGTTGCATCTCGGATTTTCACCATAATGAAGGCAAGCACTAAGTGCAACTTTGCATGGAAACAGCCTTCCCTCTCTGCTGAATTCCAACAGATATTTGTAGAGCTGGTCTGAGGTCTATGACTTGCATTCTGTACACGTCCAAGCGAACGGACAGAGAAGCCAGGGCTGGATCTGCCTCCTCCAGGGCAGCACTTGTAGGCTCACCACCTGCTCCTATTACGGGAGAGGTAGGAACCTTGGGCACAATCCGAGCCGGGGTCTCAGCTTGTGAGAGTTAGCCGGCCCAGACTCCAGGCACAATACGTTGACCGAAAGCGAGCAAGTCCCTACCCTCTAGTAGAGACCACGCGAGCAGGAGAACTGAAATAACTGATTTTTTAACTCACTGCCTGCAGTGGCTCAGGGGCGGTCTCTGCAGTGCAGTCGCACCAGGGACAAGGCCCAAGAGGATAAAGAGGGACACAAGGATTTACAAGACCTTGCTCCACAGGAACCTGACGATCAGAACGTGCTTCTGCATACTTCTGCAACACGATGAGCGTCGTTTAAACACCGAGGCAACATCATTTTGAGGGAGAAGGAAAACAGCCTACTGCAACCCATTTTGCAGGAAAGAGAGCACTGAAGTGATCGAAAGCTTTCAGGATCTCCTCTCGAGAGAAGACGCACTCAACGACTAGGTTCCACTTCTAAAGGCGTAAGCACGCTACCCAATTCTAGGGGGTGCTCGCAGAAGTGATGGTAACTATCACATGTTCTTGTGATAGCCACCTGAACCTCCGCGTTCAGATGTAAGACCGCCCGGAATCTCCGGGGGAAGAACGCGTGTGCCATCGTGCCCCGTCCCCGAAAGAGTTTTCAGGGGAAGTCAGGAAGGCTGTTGATGGGAACCAGGTCTAGTTGGGCCAATAAGGGGCAACTATGAAGACCTGTTCCTCTCCTGACTTGCGTAGGTGCAAGCGACGGGCGCAAAAGACAGGAGTATTGCTCAACACAACATGTGAAGATCACTGGGCTTCAGGAGCATTTTCTGCTCAGCACTTGGGTGTGACAAGTTCACTGAGCTTCAGGAGCATTCCTGCTCAACACCTGAGTGTGATAAACTCACCGAGCTTCAGGAGCATTTCTGCTCAACACTTGAGTGCGAAGAGCTTCACTGAGCGACAGGAGCATTTCTGCTCAGCACTTGAGTGTGACAAGTTCACTGAGCTTCAGGAGCATTCCTGCTCAACACCTGAGTGTGATAAACTCACTGAGCTTCAGGAGCATTTCTGCTCAACACTTGAGTGCGAAGAACTTCACTGAGCACCAGGAGCATTCCTGCTCAGCACTGCGTGTGACGAATTCACTGAGCTACAGGAGCATTTCTGCTCAACACCTGAGTGTGATGAACTCACTGAGCTACAGGAGCATTGCTGCTCAACACCTGAGTGCGATGAACTTCACTGAGTTTCAGGAGCAATTCTGCTCAACATGAAGTGTGATGATTTCACTGACTTGAGCAGGCGCAAGGCGACCATGAGTCGCAGTCACTTTTAGAAGGCTCACTGGGGTTAAACGCATTTCTGCGGGCCCCTGGGGCAGCTGAGACCCAGTGTTTGTCCAAGGGTAGTCCGCTCGGTTTACACAAACACTGGCGGAAAGATGAAACCGGGGGGGGGGCAACTGAGCGGCCCCGGAATGGTCATGACCCAGCTGGACCCAGGGGATGGAGTCTCCACTTGCCCTGGCTATGACTGTCGTGAGGCTCGATGGCGGCACGATTGAGTAAAGCGGGAAGAGTGGAACAAAGCGTCCTCAGAAGCTTCTGACTCCAAGGAGGAGGTGACGGGTGGGTTGTGACAGCAGCGGTCGCAATGTCTAACAACTCGAGGTACGAAATGCCCGTGTAGTCGGGGGTCGCCCAGGCCCCTGTTAAAACACGCCCTTGTACATGGCCCCTCTGTTGAAGAGGGTTTGGCAGCAGACCGGGATGAACTATAGTCACACAGGGTGAGCTGCTCTGCCACGGTCACCTAGGGACTCGATCATGAAGCTAGCGCTGAAGCGGTCACATATGGAGGAAGCCAATGGCTGCAACTACCATATACCCCAGGAGCCTCTGAAAGTTCTTCCAGTGGGACCCTTTCTCACTTCAAACACCAGCTGAACACATTCTCATTGGAGAAACGTGTTAGACCGAGTCCATCTCCAAAACTGAAAAAGAGATACTAAGCCCATGGGCGAGATTACTCTCTTCCAGTTGACCTGAAGACCCAACGGGCTCTGGAGCACTCGAAGGGAAGGACACTGTACTGATACTCCACCCTTACACGCAACCCACAGGATGGCCTGCGGTGCGGAAGGTAGAGATCTGTTCTTAAGCACATGTCTTTCAGGTCGGAGCTGCAGACCAATCTTGGGCCAAGATGGTCACGACCCACCACCTAGTAGCACGAGAACGAGTTTACAACTGGCCTTCGTACCGGCTGGAGGAGCGGCTATATCAAATCCTTCGCCAGCAGGATAAGATAAGCACGCACAAGTCAGGAGCACTGCTCAACACTCGGTGTGATGAATATCACTGAATTTTCAGGAGCACGTCTGCTCAACACCTAATGTGATGACTATCACTGACTTGAGCGGGTTAGCCGAGCCTGAGGTGGGGCAGCAAAGTAGAGAGAGTGGTGTTAGTGTGCTGTGCAACACTTACCTGTCTCTACAAGCGGCAGGGGGCGAATGAGAAGGCGGATGACCGGGTCCTCGAACGCACCAAGCTGCCTGCTGGCGACCAAGGGGGAGCTGAGGGGTGTAAGGCTATACAGGGTCACACCCGCCAGACTGGCCCTCTTGGGACCCAGGAACAGATGAAATTGCTCTCTCTTTGAAGTGTGGGTACCGTTTGCTCCGCTTTTTTTTTTTTTTTTTTAGGGAGCCAGCGGCGGAACAGACACACACACAAACAAAGGCTCCACCCGGCCCTCACCCGGGGGGAGGGAGTGATCGTGCCACTCCAAGAGCATCTCATCCATTCCTGGGCGGCCCGCTCCGGAATGCTTTCGCTGTCGCTTGCCACCTGGCTTGGCAGCGCCTGGAGCGGGCTGGGCGTCTCTACTGCGGCCGGCTCCATGCTGAGGCCTGGGTGGAGGCTGCTGCGGAGGGCCAGCAGGAGCGGCGGCCGGGGAACGCCCACGGCAACGAGCAGGCGGAGGAGCTGCCACCGGCGGCGGGTGGAGGCAGCAGCTGGACACCGGGGCAGGATGTGCCAGATGACCTCCGTCTGCGCTTGAGCGGCAGAGAACTGTTTGATGCAGTTCTCCACCGCGTCGCCGACCAGCCCAACCTGGGAAATTGGGGAGACCAGGAACCGAACCTTGTCCGCATCCGCCATAGCAACCAGGCTGAGCCAACGAAGGCGCTTCTGGACCACCAAGGTGGACATCGCCAGACCGATCACGCACGCTACGACACCCGTACCCCGGAGGGTGAGGTCGGATGCAGTGCGGTGCTCACCTATGAGCGCACGGTCTGGATTACCCTCGTGCATGCCATGGGTGCCCTAGCCTGCAGCAACGCCATGGCACGCAAGAGGAAGGGGCTTGCCCACAGGCTTTGTAAGCTCTGCCCGTCGGAACAGACGAAAACTCACAGGCCTTAGGGGGGAGACGAGGATCCCCCCAAAATGCAGCGGCCGCCGGACACAGGTGCACCTGTGTCGACAGACCGCTCCAATGGAGGGACACCTCGCAAACCTTCACCGTTCCTCCATCAAGGGTAATGAGGGGGAAAAGCTATTCAGGCAGTTTCTGGCAGAGAAAGATGCTGTTCACCACCTGATAAGCTCTCCATGCATTTCGGGAAAGAAAGGCACTGGGGCGGCGAGCTGAGAACCAGCGCGGCCCGCCCCAAGATACCAAACTCCAGATTCCAACCGAGACTGAACGGGACACGGTGGAGGTTCCACTCGAGCCCGGCAGCCTCGGCGGCCCGTTTCAGCATAGCTGATAATTCTGGATCCGGCTCGGGCAACATTGAACTCCCGGAGGGAGACAATGCAGCCGAGTCATCATCTCCAGAAGTCAGCTCACCCTCCGATGCTGCAATCGGCGTCCTGTCCTCCAGGGGAGCCCCGAGTGAAACCGCTGGCCCACCCATTACAGATGGACCAGCAGACAACACAGGAGGCTCCAGTGGTTGCAGTGGAAGGGAGGAGTGAGGAGCCCACAGGGAATGGTTACCGGGCGGGACATCCAACACTATCCTCCGGTCACCCATCCAACACAGCACCCGAGGGTGGGGCATGGTAATGGGGACTCGCTCTCCGCGAACGAAGGCGAGTCTCGCCCTCAACACTGCGACAGTCATGTTCCCACAGTGAAAACATGAGCTGTCCACAAAAGCTGTCTCAGCGTGCTGTAAGCCAAACACGTGACACAACAGTTGTGACCATCAGAGAGAGACAGGGAACGACCCCACCCAGAAACGCACGGGCGGAATGACATCTTGAAAAAGACGCAAACGCACCCGTGTTGCTCTTTCAGAAAATAGGACCGTCACCAGTGCCGGAGCACACAGGGGAATGACCGCGGCAACACTGAACAGAGAAATGAAACAGTGAAGCACTCACTTTTCTGCCCTCTAACCAGCCATCAACACACACAAACATTTAGAAATTTGTTGCTGTTAAAACAGCAGTTGAGAGCTCAAAGCTCGCGATCACCGCTGCACTCGCGTTGTAGAACACCAGCACTGGGAGAGTCTTCCTGAAGAACACCGACACACTCGCTCGTTGTAGACAACAGCACTCTCAGAGACATCAAACGATCGGCTCCGAAGCGAAAGGCAACTAGTGCGTGCATCCACTTCCGTATTTATACCCGCGCCGCGGGGGCGGAGTGTGTGATGCGAATCACGCACGCCAATTACATTGGCTCGTTCTATAGTACTCGAAGAAGACAGGCTCTCTAGCGAGATCCCAATTCAGTCGACCGTCGACTACGTCTGACGTTATCGACTGAAAGGGAACTAAATAAATGATTAAATTCTGAAATAAACAAATTCAGATATGCATAAATGAATGAATACATAAATAATTTTGTCAAAAGTATCATTTTTAATTGTGCTATTTTTGTACCAATTGTATTATACTACATTTTTTCTACATTTATTTCTGTATTTCGACATTTATTTATTTTTAAATTTATTTATGCATTTCTACATTTATTTATTTGTGTGTACGTATGTTAATAAGGTAGGCGGTCCTAACCTCTCTCAATGCAGGATTGGTCAAATTACCACTTAATGTTGGGAAATAATGCAATTTAAATGTTTATTTAGCAGAATCAACATAAAGACAATTCCACAATCAAATCACATAGTCCTGCTTGACACCAGTAGGGAATGCTAATGTTACTGACAATCTTTGTAAACAATTATATTGAAAGATACCATTTAAAATGTTATAATTTTCATTTTATTTTGTATATGTGTAAAAGTTTTTGAGAATGTATTTACTATGATTTTCAACATCAGCTGAATGGTGCAGTGGAATTATCATCTGAAGAAAAGACAGCCGTCAGTGAGCTTGCCCTCTCCTGGGATCAGCCTGAGTAACAGCGAGAACAGGAGATGCTCCAGACACACTGCTCCTCCACACTGGGAGCATTTCATACTTCACTCACTTGTGCTTGTGCTTTTTTGAGGCTCTCACAGACTCACAGACAGAAGGCAATCCTAACAATAAAACACTTATTTTATTGGTTATAGCACAAAGTAGTTCATGCAAAATAAAATAAATCTTAAAATCAGCTTAAGCCAAAAATCTCCTTTAACCAGCACTATTGGAGACACTGGTGAGTGCCCTCGTTAGGGTATCAGGTTTGCTTCTACCCTTAATTCAGGCAGCACCTGCGGAGTGCTTTCACCCCTCAGACATTTACACTACTTTTTTGGGAAATTTAATTTCCGTATTAGTCATTAATTGAGCAAGTTCCTGTATGATCCCTTCTTCCTGCTGTAGGAGTTTCAGTCTCTGTGACTCGCATGAGTTGGCATGGGCAATAGTATTATTTTTAGGCATCTCTGTGTGCAAGCTTAGGCCAGTGAGACAGTCTATCTACTATAAATGTCAATATTGTTTCTGCTGCCTTTCATTAAAGCAATTAGCCTCAAGTTGTCCTATAAGAAGTTACCATAACAGGCCTTAAAATACCTAAAGCAAATGAGGTCTAGCGGAGTTTAAGTCAAATCAAATCAGTTTCACAGCACAACACTGCAAATCATCATCTTGTAACAATGGGCATAATGTACACTACAGCAATACAACAGCCTATATGTTTAACTCTAAGAAACAGCAACAAAAGAGGAACCCTTTGGTTTATGCAGAAACATGCATTTGATGTTATGATTAGAATAGATTAAGAATAGGTAACTATGGAGAAGGTTTCGAAAAGTTACAATAATTTAAGTTCACTAAACAAACATGAGTGTCAAATCGGTCATCAAAACGTACAGAATGTTATAAATGACCTAATCCCATGCTGTGCCGTCCTCCGTGTTCTCGCACGCTCCACATATATGAGCATTTCTCCAGTGGTGAGTCCCAAAAGGATCGATTACATGCGACGGTAAAAGCTGTGGTGGACGTCCATGTCTGAGCGCATGTGAAGCTGGATCAAGATCTCCATATCAGCACTGCGCTCAACTAAACCATCGACTACACGGTCCCTACGCCACAGCCGCTTGGTGCATGATCGAAATCATTTGCTATTAAATGCAAATCATTAGCAATGGTACTTAAAAAAAACCGCCATATTTTACAAAACTAGTCCACAGTAGTGCAGCCGTAATAATACCGATCCTGTTGAACCAATCCTGCACTGAGAGACGCTACCTTATTAACATACGTACACATAAATAGATAAATAAATAAACAAATAAACGTAGAAATGCCTAAATAAATGTAGAAATACATAAATAAATGAAGAAAAAATGTAGTATAACACAAATGATACAAAAATAGCACAATTAAAAATGATCCTTTTGACAAAATTATTTATGTATGTATTCATTCATTTCTCGTCCTCCATGCATGACAACAGCAATATAGTTTAGTAGAAAACGACTGTGTACTGTCCATATATGAGCTGAAGATGTCTTTGCAACAAAAGGTGTTACATGTCTATTTGACATTCTGGCATTTCATAGAAACAGTTCCTCTTCTTGGGTCTCGAGGATGAGAGATGTTTTTATCTCCTTGTATGGTACAGATCTTCAAACAGCGGAGTGAGGTGTGAGTGGTGTACGCAGGCATGGTTGCCCTTCGCAGTGGACAACTCTGAAGTGTGTGTGTGATTGACTGTCTTGCAAGAATAAAGTACTTCAAAGACAAGTGGGTTTGGTTTTCATTACAGTCTCACAACTAAACTAGTGGGATAGTGGGATTGTGCATGTGATACTGTACGTCTGGACCTGAGAACTCGAGGCTGATCATCCTGGTTTCCGACTCACTCCCCTTTGGTGTTGTTGAGTGGCTTGACACACGACTATGGCGGTGCAAGCAAAGAAACGAACCACAGCGGAGAAACCTACATATGAGGACAGGAGGGCTCAAAAATGCAAACTTTGTGAGATGTTTTTAATCATTAGTGGAGGGGATTTTGTGGAAAATTGTCTCTGCTACAAATGTAACCAGATTAAATGATTACAAGAGAAACTAATCAACGCGCACATGAAACTCCGGCGAATGACTGAGCTAAACGCCGTTTTAAACGAGGCTTCAAAAATACAAGATACTTTTAATTCTACTGTATTAATTAGATCCGCTGGCATGGGTGTACAAAACTCTGCACTTCTCGCATCAACTCTCCCAGTTCAAGAGGGAACACTACTGATCCTGCTCAACACCATCTCAAGGGAATATGAATGGAAACGGGTGGGTAGCGGAGGAAAACGAGGAATGTGTGGAACACGGCCATCTCAGGAATTAAAGCTGGCAAATAGTTTTGAGGTTTTGATTCATGACCAAACCCCTATTGCTCACTTCTACATCTCCTCCACCTTCACTGCCATCGCCTTCCTCTACTGTGGTGATCGGTGACTCTATCATCCTTTCACTTCCTTCCCACGTACAGTAAAGTTCTGTATTCCCGGAGCTATTACTGGACATGACGTGCTTGGGAAACATGTAAATGCAAACACTGTGATAGTGCACTTTGGTAGCAATGACACTTCATTACATAGTAATGTGTCATACATAGCAACGGGGTCAGCCCCGCCTCCTCACTAAGATGAGAGTTTTTGTCTTTTCCTTACTCAGAGTTTCTCCTAGATCGTTCCCGAATCGCTCTTAAGCTAAGACTCCTACGTAAAAGTTTTTAAGCTAAATTAAGAGTTTTCTGAGAGGATTCTTAGAATATTTATGAATACGGGCCCTGAACTGCAGAACTCCAAAAGTGCTTTTTGATTGACTTTGTCTTTTTCAAGCTCACTTACTCCAAAAGCTTGTTTTTGAGGAACTGTGCCTTGGATGACAACATCTGTCCATTTAGATTTAGAAAGATCTTCTGCAAAACTTCAAGTGCATTTGAGCTGTTGTGGGTAGCTCAGGTTCAAACAGTATATCAGTCCAAATAACAGAGCACAAGCCTGTGCAATGCTATTCAAGTCACTGAGGACTTCCACACCTTCAATTAGGACAGCAATGTCTGCTGGGTCATCGTCAGGCAGCGCTCCCTCTATCAGTATGACATACACTCCCATCACAGTTTGCTCCATGGTACTTTGTAACTCAAAGTCTGAATCCTGTGGGATAAAATACATGAAAGATCACAAACAAAAATTAGCTCAAATATTTATTACAAGAATTGCACACTTATACACTCACTGACCACTTTATTAGGTACACCTGCAAAGTAGACATCAATCCAATACAGGAGCTCTGCTGTGAATTCTACATCTACAAAGTTATAATTTCTCAGTTCTTAACCTGAAACAGTCAGAAAGGCGATATTTCTACTGTTTATTATTGAGGTCACAGTGGTTGCTGGAGTGTTATCGTAGTGCATTATATTATAAGTTTGTTATAATTTAACTGGCCATGAACGAGGTGGCTAAACATTAGAAACATCTAAGAATAATGCACAGCAATAAAACAAAAGCATGCAGTTTCTGATGCCATTTATTTTTTATGTAAATTAGGCCCCAAAAGAGCTCAACCAATATGAATAAAAAATTTATTGGTTTAGAACATAAACCAAATCACATAAGAACTTTGTCGTGGTGTACCATCAGTTTCCTATAAATTCATTTGTCCAGCTCAATAATTTGACAGTTATGTGTTCTCTCATGTCACATGTTTGTTGTAGCAAATAGGGAAAAACATGGCCCAAATACAGATTCAATGGGCCTTTGAAACAGTATTTTCTCATCAACTCACCAAATATGCCTTCACCAGTTTTTCAGGGTCTTCATTCAAGTAGGTGCACAGAGACTTGATGACACAGGCTCTTCGGGTATGTATAGTATCATCCTGTGGGGTGTACAAGATTTACTCAAACTTCAGTGGTGGCACAGCTAAAGAGCACTGTTTGGGAAGAAAATGCCAAACTGCATCCGTCTTTCCATCTGCATTGAGTGACTATTACAGCCATTTATCAATACAAACCTTGGAGATGGCATCCATGATCTGTGTGATTTCCTTTCCTGCTTGCCTGCCTTTTCTACTGAAGATCTCCATCAATCGTGGGGAGTACCGGTCAAGCTCAGCAAAGAATGTAGAAAGCAGTGGTACAGTAGAAATACGCAAGAACTGCCTATCAATCTGAAGAAAAAAAAAACATTGATAATACATTTGTTAACTCTCATCATAACAGAAGAATAAAACAAAACAAAAAAAAACTGTTTTAGCATCTCTATCAGCAACAAGATAGTTAATAAGATATTTACACAGCAATCTAAATATGGCCTACTCTGTTTTTTAAATTTAAAGTATAAGAGCTGAATTTTCATTATCTTTGTTCTCTTAAATGTGTTTCAGTCTGTGTATATATTCAATTCAATTCAATTCAAATTTATTTGTATAGCGTTTTTCACAATACACATTGTCTCAAAGCAGCTTTACAGAAATTGCATTTCGGAAATGTACATAGAAAAATACAGTTAGTTAATCAAGTATTAATTTATGGCATAACATATCGCCGGCTTTGAGTCGTCTCTTCACAGGCGTCGAGTCGTCTCTTCACAGGCGTTGGGGCATCTAAAGTCTCCGTGAGAGGCTGGATACAAACTGGAGCTGACGAACGCTATTTACCTCGGGACTAGCGTCCCGAGATAACAGCAGAAAGGCAGATGGGAAATAATTAGCATAGCTGATGTTCATAATGTTAATGCATTCGAACTGATTCAGCAGTAGTATCAAAGGTTAAGCATTAAGTGAATGCTTGGTTAAAGAGATGCGTCTTTAATCTAGTTTTAAACTGGGACAGCGAGTCTGAGTCTCGAACAATATCCGGAAGGCTATTCCAGAGTTTAGGAGCTAAATGCGAGAACGCCCTCCCTCCTTTAGTGGACTTAGATATCCTAGGAATGACCAGAAGCCTCGAATTTAGTGATCTTAAAGAGCGCGATGGATTGTATGGCGATAGAAGGTCTGTTAAATACACAGGAGCTAAACCATTTAGGGCTTTATAGGTCAGTAGGAATACTTTGTAATTGATACGTAACTTAATAGGTAACCAGTGTAGAGATGATAAAATAGGTGTTATATGATCATATTTTCTTGATCTAGTAAGAACTCTAGCGGCTGCATTTTGCACTAACTGTAGCTTGTTTATTGAGGATGCAGGACAACCAGCTAATAAAGCATTACAGTAATCTAGTCTCGAGGTCATGAATGCATGAACTAACTTTTCTGCATCAGAAACAGATAGCATGTTGCGTAGCTTAGCAATGTTTCTAAGGTGGAAAAAGGCTGTTCTTGTAACATATGAAATATGATTTTCGAAAGTCAAGTTGCGGTCTAGTATAACACCCAGGTCTTTTACTGTAGTGGATAAAGTAACAGGACATCCTTCTAAATTAAAGTTGTATTGTAAGGGATTTTGTGGGTAGTTTTTTGGACCAATAAGTAGTACCTCCGTTTTATCTGAATTTAATAGCAGGAAATTACACGTCATCCAGCATTTTATATCATTTAGACACTCTGTCAATTTAGATAAGTTAGTGTTTTCATCTGGTCGTGATGAGATATATAATTGAGTGTCATCAGCATAACAGTGGAAATTAATTCCATGTTTTCTTATAATATTACCAAGTGGCAGCATATATATTGAGAATAGCAGAGGGCCTAACACCGATCCTTGCGGCACTCCATAGTCTACTGACGTTATCTTTGATTTTTCCCCATTTAAACAGACAAAATGATAACGGTCTGATAAGTACGATCTAAACCAGCTTAATGCCGGTCCCTGAACACCAGTGTAGTTTTGTAGTCGATCCAAGAGTATTTTATGATCGATAGTATCGAACGCAGCACTAAGATCGAGTAGAACTAGTATTGAGATACAGCCTTGGTCAGAAGCTAAAAGTAAATCATTTGTAATTTTAACTAGCGCAGTTTCTGTGCTATGATGCGGTCTGAATCCCGACTGGAATTTTTCATAGATATCATTTTCTTGTAAGAAAGAGCACAATTGAGCGGACACAATTTTTTCTAGTATTTTAGACATAAATGGAAGATTTGAAATGGGTCTGTAATTTGCTAAGTTATTTGGATCTAATTGCGGTTTCTTAATGAGAGGTTTTATTACTGCCAGCTTGAATATTTTTGGAACATGACCTAAAAATAAAGACGAGTTAATAATATTAAGAAGAGGCTCTTCGACTACAGGTAACACTTCTTTGAGTAGTTTAGTGGGTATTGGATCTAATAAACATGTTGTTGGTTTAGATGCAATGATAAGTTTATTTAGCTCTTCCTGTCCTATAGTTGTAAAACGGTGTAGTTGTTCTAGAGGGGCCATAATTGAGGCTGAATCATAAGACATCATAGAGGATTGTGTATTTACAATTGTGTTTCGGATGCTTTCTATTTTCTCATCGAAGTAGTTCATAAAATCATTACTACTATATTGTAACGGAATATTTTGCTCTGGTGATGTTTGTTTATTTGTTAGTCTAGCCACGGTGTTGAATAAAAACCTTGGATTATTTTGGTTATTTTCTATTAGTTTGTGGAGATGCTCAGCCCTTGCTGCTTTTAGAGCCTTTTTATAACGTGACATACTGTCTTTCCCCCGATTCTAAAGACCTCTAAATTAGTTTGTTTCCATTTACGCTCTAAGTTACGAGTTTCTCTCTTGATTGCATGCGTAGCACTGTTGTACCATGGTGCTTTAGTTTTCTCTCTAACCTTTTTTAATCTAATTGGTGCAACAATATCTAGTGTACTAGAGAACATGGTGCTCAAACTGCTAGTCATTTCCTCTAGTTCATCTGTTTGTTTGGGTGCACTGCGCAGCTGAGATAGATCAGGTAAGCTATTGGAGAATCTATCTATAGTGGTTGGAAGGATTGTTCTGCCTGGTCTATAACGTGGCGCAACATGACAAATTTCAGCAGTACGTATTATACAAGTTACCATGTAATGATCAGTGAGATCGTCACTTTGCGGTATAATATTTATATCAGTTGGATTGGTTCCATAGGATATAATTAAATCTAGTGTATGATTTAGACGATGAGTGGGACCACTGACGTTTTGCGTGACCCCAAAGGAGTTTAATAAATCTGTAAACGCAGTCCCTAACGCATCATTTGTATTATCTACGTGTATGTTAAAGTCTCCAACAATTATTGCTTTATCGACATTGACCAATAGATCTGAGAGAAAGTATGCAAACTCTTTTAGGAAGTCAGCATAGGGCCCTGGAGGTCTATATAGGGTAGCCAAGGCTAGAGATAATATGGATTTGTTTCTTGCATCTAAGAGCGTAACATTTAGCACAAGTACTTCAAACGAATTAAACCTGTGACCTGTTTTCTGAGTAACATTAAGAATATCTCTATAGATTGTTGCAACACCGCCGCCACGACCGATCAGACGGGGCTCATGCTTATAACATTATCCTGGTGGAGTAGACTCATTTAGACCGAAATAATAATTTGGTTTAAGCCAGGTTTCAGTAAGGCAAAGTACATCGAAACTATTATCTGTGACCATTTCATTTACAATAACCGCCTTAGGTGTGAGCGATCTAATGTTTAGAAGACCTAGCTTTAGAAATTGTTTTTGTTCACTGATATTTAGATTTTCTGGTTTAATTACAATAAGATTTTTGCTAGATCCTACACTAGATTTATTGTTTGGCCTCACTAAGCGAGGAATAGACACAGTTTCTATATAATGTTCTACACTACTTATATCAATTAAGTTGGGACAGCAAAGACTGTGATTTGGACTTTGACTTACTAGTCATATGGTGTGTAACGTCTTGGAGATGTTGTCCGACAGAACAGCCGCTCCGATTCTGCTGGGGTGCAGGCCATCAGCACGGTAGAGCCTAGGTCGCTCCCAGAACAGATTCCAATTATTTACAAAGAGCAGTTTCTGTTCATTACACCATGACATTAACCATTCATTTAGAGCAAATAATCTACTGAACCTTTCTTGTCCTAGTCGATACGTGGGAAGCGGTCCAGACACGATGATCGTTGCTTCAGGCGATGTGCTGCGAACCGTCTCGATCAGGCTTCTGTAGTCCTTCTTCAGAACCTCCGTCTGCCGCAGCCTGATGTCGTTCGTCCCCGCGTGTAGGACCACAGCTCCGACGCGCTCGTCACCGTTCAGGATCTCGGGAATCTGTGCAGCGACATCGAGAACACGAGCACCAGGAAAGCAGTGAGTGCGCACCTTACGCTTACCTGAGGTAGCGCGGACATGACGGACCATGGAAGTGCCGATGATCACGGCGGCGTCACGTTCCGGCTCGCGAAGAGGGGAGAAGCGGTTCCGGGTGGAGATCTCGAAAGACCGGGAGGGGCGGGGAAGTCCTTGGTCTGGTCCTGGCTCGTGTCTTCCGCTGTGGGATCACCCAGGGTCCATGGTGTTGCCTCGGTGCCGGAGTGAATGAAGGCAGAGATGATCGCGTCCTCCTGGGCAGAGAAACGCACGGAGTAGACGAAGTCGGAGTCAAAAAGTTACTAACCACTGACTTGTGAGCATCGGCGCGTGATGTTTCAAGCGTTGATCGCCGATCTCGCAGCTCGGCTTGCTTCACCAGCAGAATGCGGATCTGTTTCTCCACCGACTCCAGCTCCAATCGTACCGAAACCAGCTCGAATGTGTCCTCACCTGCACTCAGAGGTAACGTTAGACACACATCCGATATGTTCGCCATTATAACAGATGAACAGTAAATTAGTAGTGATACTACCAATATCACTACTAATTTAGGACTGAAATGATGGATATAACCCGTATCCTTTCAGTCAAACGGGTGTAAAATGAGAGGGTCGATAGGCGCGAGGCCACGCGTGAAATGCTAGCGGGCTAAAGGCTAGTAGCCGAGATTCGGAAAGTTGGATCTAAGTAGCGATATCAAAGCAATCCGATTGTTTTTTATAAGGAATAGTGTCGAGGATAAGTTCACATGATATAAAAATAGAAAGTGCTTGTTTATAAATGAGTGGTAAAGAAGAAAATCAGGGATTAATGATATATATATATATATATATATATATATATATATATATATATATATATACACATTTATATTATGGGGCATATATAAACCTGATGTGATGAGATACACACCTCTTTCACATTGAAGAGAGCTGGCCATCTGCTTTTAAAGTCTGCAACCATATGCTCTGTTTGAAGAACAACTCGTCTTCTGTAGGAGAAAGTCTTTCCCATTTTCTCAATCACTATGTGGTCATTGTTTCTCTTTTTAATTTCTGAAAGCATTGCGATTCTCTCCTGCTCCAGACTGTCAACAGTTTCTCCTTTTGCAGGCTGTGGACAGTAATTAACTTCGGCTCATTTTTGGTTTCTTCACATTCAATGCTGCTAGACTTTTTTGTCAGTGGCCTTGTTCTTCAGTGAATTTATCTCCACCTCAGCACATCCCAGGCCTCTTAGTTTGGTCCGCAAGTTTGCCATTTTATACTTCAGGCTAATCTTCCAGCTAGTGCTGGGCGGTTTGACCAAACATTTATATCACGTTTTTTTTCAAAATAATGCCGGTTTTCCGGTTTATGACGGGTTTTCATTTCATACTGGTTGAGAGAGGAATTACTGCAGTAAATTGACTTAGGATGGTCTATTTTACTGTCATTAGTGAATATTGTAGAATAGTATAGCGCCCAGTATAATCTAAAATTATTTCTTAACGTTCTAATAACGTTCTTATAACCAGGAAATAACGTTAATACAACGTTTATATAACGGGAGAATTGTACGTTCTAATGACGTTTGAATGATGTTCTTATAACCAAGCAAGAACGTTAATACAACGTTTATATAACTGTCAGGAATCAATCAGATTCATTCCCATCCACCACTCAAAGGTCACTCTCCCCGGAATATTAACCAGTCACACCTGTTCACAATCAGTCACCTCGTTACCCAGCCCTATAAAACACTCACGCACACCCCAGTCATTGTCAAGCCTCCAACAGGAGAAGACCGTTACCCACGATTTCCCGAAGTTTCCAAGTCTGCCAACGAAGATCCATCACGTAACTATACTCACCCCTGAATATACTCACCTTTGTCTCCCTGTCTTGCTGTCTCCAGTATTCCAGTCTGGTTCCCTGTTTCCCGAGTCCTGCCATTTGAATCCAAGTGCTCCACGTGTCCACCGAGATCTCCCTGTTCCTCCCTGGATCTGAAACAGAAAAGTATTCGTATCACTGGACATTGTCTACCCACGTCCAACTCTCTGAAGAAGGGTCTGCTCACCTGGGATCCTCTGCACGACGTGATCGTCAACGCACCTGCACATGAACTTTGTCTCTGCACATATATCACTGTAAATAAACTCACGTTTGCTTTCACTTACCTCCGCCTCTGTGCCTGTATCCTGACAATAACGGGAGAATTGAACCTTCTTATAACGTTTTGAATAAAGTTCTTTTAACCAAGAAATAACGTTAATACAACGTCTAAAAAACTGGACGTTTTGAATGTTCCTAGAACATTCAGAAATAACGTAAACATTTTTATAACTTAATGGGAACGTTATGAAAACGTTCTTATAACCTAAATTGTTAGCTGGGGAAGAGGAGAGATTCGCGATTGCACTGAACACGTTTTAAGTGCAGGATTCTCTGAGCGACCCCAGAGAAAATAGACCAGCGTGAGCAGCGTATATCTGAGAGCGCAGCACATTATATTCCGCGCACGAGCAGAGAGATTCGCGCTCGTTCATTATATTAATGTACTTTCAACATTTGACAGGAAAATAACGCCATAGTTCTGCAGCATCCACCTTCCCTGTAACGTAACACCAGAGCACTGCTGTTTACCCTCGCAGTCGCTGCTTAGAAGTGGAACATTGTAAAGGGTCCGTCTGAAACAGTGTCGCACGGCGCAGCGTAACGTTCGTTCCGAACGCTGTGTAATTAAATACATCGGTATGGCGGTATATTAAAAATGAATATCATAACAAAAATATACACCGGTTTTCGGTATGAACCGGTATACCGCCCAGCACTACTTCCAGCCATAACAGTCATTGAAAGACCCCTGTTCTCTCAGACAAGGATGTGTTTTGACTAGAGCTTCTGCAACATCATTCAGATTATTGTCACTAGGGTAGGCTTTGAACTTAATTATTTCTTCTGCAAGTCTCTCCAAAATGTGTGATTTTAGTTTTGGTGAAGAGTTGCATTTGTTTTGTAGTCAGCATTAGCCTTCTCAAGTTCAAGTTCTGCGTCATATTTGAAATGCGGGATAGTAAAAACACTTGGCCAGACCCACTGCCTTGTAGATGGAGCTGAACCTTGAGATGTAACCGATTCTGTTTCACCCGAAGAGATGATTGAGCATTCTGTTGGGCCCTGTACTTCTTGGGGGAGTTGTTGCATCATCTTCTGTTGCATTACTTTGCAAGTAGATCACTTTAAGACTTGCTTTATCTTGTATTTCACAGATTTCTGACAGATTTAGGTATTCATTTCCAAAATCTGCATCTTGATATTGAAGACGAATATCTTGCTGTAATCCAAAACTTGTCTTTATTGTCTGGCACAATTCCTCTATGGACTCTGGAAGACCCCTTGGCAGAACAAGCTTCCTGGGATCATCTTCACCAACGATGATTCTCAGTCTAATAGGCTGGGTCATTGTGTAGATCTAAATATTAAAACAGACAATAGAAAAGGACTGAAATCTTTACAATTAGACAGAAGTGTGTGTTTTATATCTCAAATATAAAATTGTGTCTGGTCAAACAAACAAAAAAAGTAATTTTTTCAATTATTTTGTAACTATGTAGTTTAAGGACCTGATCCGACAGAACACTACTTGCAGGTGTAAAAATGTAAGGCTCATTAAGTTGCCATAGAAGAGACAGACAGACTGAACAAAAATGCAAATGATGTTGGCCGTTTTTGTTGGTTCTGAGTCAGGGTTTTGTGCAACTGGAGAACTTCAGGGGACTCCCGCAAAATACGTTTGGTGCATAGAGCAGAACAATGCAGCAAGGAAATTGCTTCACTCATTGTAAAATTATTTTTATTTTATTTTTTTGAAGCCAGACCGGGCTGCTTAAAAGTTCTCTGTCAGACCAGCCCCTATTTTTATTTTTTTGCATTAATAGATGGATATCTACTTTGCCATGTGACGTAATTGGGGAAAAGATACTCACAAACAGTTCTTAATGTTTTCCCAGCCACTCAACGTGTCTCTTCAGTGTGACAAGATGCATTCCTGCTACTGAATTAGCTGCTAATGGGTAGTCATCCAAGAGTTCACCATGCTCAATGAGAACCATCTCTTTTACATGTGACATACTCAACTCAAAAGCTCTGAAGTGCTCCCTTTACCAAGCAGCCAACTTTTTCACTACAAAATGGATCTTGCCTTGCAAAATACAGATCTGCAATATTTCTGCAAACTCAGGCAGACCAAATAAATGTCCATGGACAACAATCATTCCTTTGCTGTAGTTCATTCCATGGTATGACACATTTGATGTCAAATGGGCATCTTTCTCATCTGGTAACCTTTGTTTGATTGCGACTGCAATGTCAGATTTCAGTAAATCAACTGGCACTGGTGAGGTATTAGTTACCACAAAAGAAGTTCTTTGGTCAGAGAGGTGCAAATGAGACACAATCATGAGCTGATGTTTTCTGGCAAGTGTAAGAGGTATATTTTTAAAACAATTGGTATGGCGAGCAACCCGTTTAAAAAAACTATGCTTTGCCTCAAACCTCATTGTCCACCTATGAACACGAAGTCCAAAGAGGCAAATCATAAGAGGGTAATGTTCTAAATAGTGATGCTTAGGAAGAAGGTTAACATTTGGAAAGAGCTCTTGGTATCGCTGGCGATGTTCAATGATTTTACATTCAAGATATGATATTGATTCATCAGAAAGGACAGGGGCAAACAACAAGCTCCACTATGTCCTTAAGATCCAAAATAACATGCCAGGCAGGTTCAGTCTCAGGAATAAGAGGACCAACAATGAAAGGCAACAATCTAAGCAGAGCCCAGTTTTCGTGGGCATTCCCACCGATACTTTTCTTTACTGAGAAAGTTTTTGGTGTCTGGTGAGGACGATTAGTTTTATCTCCCCATTTGTACTCAAAAGTTTGGATTAAGCTGTTTAGTTTCTCAAGAGTAAAATATTTCTTTGAGATAAAAAGAGCTAAACAATGAGCTAGCTCCACTGGTATAACACCCTCAAACAAATCATGTACTACATCTGGGGGATAGCCTGCAGTCACATGAAAATGATTAAGATTCTTACTTAAAACATAATCTCGTTTAACACCACAACACGCCTTTTCAGTTTCCAGGGCAGATTTTAAATGTGCTTCGTGAAGTCCCTGTGTTCGACACTCAAATGCACCAGCAGTCAATGACTGAATTTCTGATTTCTTAGCAATACAAAACCTGCATATATATTCTGCAGAAAAACTTTCTATAAAACCTCCAAGTCCATGAGCTCCTAGGTTGTCAGCTATTACACAAGTGACAGTGCCTTTAACACATTAATTTAACTGAGCAATATACACACCACGTTGCTCCAAGATGACCAAATCTTTCAGCAGCGGTTCCAACACTTTTTCAAATCCAAAAGTTTTTATATCTTCACTTTTACAAAGCGCTGCTAAATAAATGGATGAAAGAGCCGAATGAGAGCCTGGTGGTAAATTGTCTAAGATCCAAATACACCACAAAGTTTGTGTTTTTGCGTGAGGTCCCGAGAGGATTGCAAACCTCAAAATCATCAATGTAGAGCGTAATTAAGATCCTCAGTTCTTGAGTAGCTAGAAAGTCATTAGTAGTGTAATGCTTGCCATCTCGAAAAGACTTGTACACACTTTGACCACCACACAAATCCTCAGTATTTTCTTTAGCTGTTTGTTCCTTTATCACTCTATCCAATATGTGACTGTGACTTAATATTTCCTGCAATAACTCTAGTATTGAAATATACTGAAATGACCTCCTTTGATGTACAGATAGAAAATACTCTGCAGGCTCTACAACTTTAAAATTTAGTTTGTAGAATTGTTTTCTTTTAAAGGAGGTAGCAAGTGGTCCATACTTCCCTACAATTTGAGCCACAGGGTTAGCAACACAAATGGATTTGGCAAGATCTTCAATTACAGCTTGAGTGATTTGGAGGTTATGGCTTTTGAAAATGTCTGTAAGAGTACGTTTTGTGAGTGGCGTACAAGCATCGCTTAACAAAATATGCAATTCTTTCAACAATTTGTCTAAAACTCTGGCAGGAATATGATATATATGTTCCAATTTCAACAATATTACAGCTATTTTCTGCTCAATTAATTTGGGCAAATTGACAACAGCAAGATCATCACTTTCTGACACCGACTCAGTACTAACTTCAGTATATGACACATCAGTAGAACATCCAGCATTTACATCTTCAGAGCTATGTGCTGAGTCTGCAAACACAGTTAAACCTGCTTTAAAATCTTTTTGTGAGTGTAAATTATGCTTTCTTTTTTTGTGTGAATAAAATGTACTGAAATATTTGTCTTGAAAGAGCAACCTAAAAATACACAACTTACGGTCTCATTATTTTTCAAATGTGTTGCAATGTGTAGAAAAAAATATTTTTCTGTGGAAAGGGTTAGAACGCTCACATATCTCACATCGAAAAGTACATGAGCATGTTGCTGTCTGTGTAGAATGTAATGGGTGAACTCTATACACGTGGGTTTTAAGTCCTGCCCATGTCTTAAATGTGCATGGACAATTTAAATATACACAAACATAATGATTGCCGCTTCCTAAACAATGGTGTAGTTTATAATGCTTAAGTAATTTGTACCTACAACTCTCCTTTGCAACACACTGCCTGCACTCCCACATTCACGTCACTGAAAGAGAAAGAAAAGGAAAGTTCAGTAATCAATAATAGTTAGTTATACATTACTGTATGTGAGTGTTACAAAAAAATAACTTACCATGTAATAAAGGTGAGGTTCACACCAGAAGAGCATGGGGCCAGCTTTATATAATCTTTTTTGTATAAAGAAAAGGAAAAATTTTGCTGTGAAAAAAAAGAAGTGTATAAAAGTTAATCTGCAAAACTCTAACTAATTTACTCTAATGTGTATGCTAAGGCCAGAAAACAGAAAAACACACAAGCAGTATTCTCCTAATTTCCTTTAGGCCCGTTCACATGTTTGCGCTCTCACGTTCGTTATTTTTAATGTAGATGCGCAAAAAGTATGCACAAATAGTACAAACAACAAACACAAACAACGCTGAATTGGTGGTTATATTGTTATTGTAAGTTCAGTTTAGCGTGTGTATTGACCTGCCTGAAGTTAATTGTTAGTAAAAGATTTGCATTAGAACTTTTGGACTGCGCCTTCTTCTGCACACACCACACCGTGACAATATCTAATCAAGTTGTTTTCCAAATTTGTTTCAAAAAAGTTTTTATCGATAAAAAAAAGGCACAAAGTCTCTTTTCCGGGACTGTTCTCTGCTGGTGGAATGACCCGTCGAACTCAACTTGAGTCTTTAGAAACAACTAAAGCAAGACTGAAACATCCTGCGATGGACTGGCGACCTGTCCAGGGTGTACCCCGCTTTCCGCCCGATGTGAGCTGGGATTGGCTCCAGTCCCCCGAGACCCTGTCCAGGGTGTACCCCGCTTTCCGCCCGATGTGAGCTGGGATTGGCTCCAGTCCCCCGAGACCCTGTCCAGGGTGTACCCCGCTTTCCGCCTGATGTGAGCTGGGATTGGCTCCAGTCCCCCGAGACCCTGTCCAGGGTGTACCCCGCTTTCCGCCTGATGTGAGCTGGGATTGGCTCCAGTCCCCCGAGATCCTGTCCAGGGTGTACCCCGCTTTCCGCCTGATGTGAGCTGGGATTGGCTCCAGTCCCCCGAGACCCTGTCCAGGGTGTACCCCGCTTTCCGGCCCGATGTGAGCTGGGATTGGCTCCAGCCCCCCGAGACCCTGTCCAGGGTGTACCCCGCTTTCCGCCTGATGTGAGCTGGGATTGGCTCCAGCCCCCCGAGACCCTGTCCAGGGTGTACCCCGCTTTCCGCCTGATGTGAGCTGGGATTGGCTCCAGCCCCCCGAGACCCTGTCCAGGGTGTACCCCGCTTTCGGCCCAATGTGAGCTGGGATTGGCTCCAGTCCCCCGAGACCCTGTCCAGGATGTACCCCGCTTTCCGCCTGATGTGAGCTGGGATTGGCTCCAGCCCCCCGAGACCCTGTCCAGGGTGTACCCCGCTTTCCACCCGATGTGAGCTGGGATTGGCTCCAGCCCCCCGAGACCCTGTCCAGGGTGTACCCCGCCTTCCGCCCGATGTGAGCTGGGATTGGCTCCAGTCCCCCGAGACCCTGTCCAGGGTGTACCCCGCTTTCGGCCCAATGTGAGCTGGGATTGGCTCCAGTCCCCCGAGACCCTGTCCAGGGTGTATCCCGCTTTCCGCCCGATGTGAGCTGGGATTGGCTCCAGCCCCTCGAGACCCTGTCCAGGAATTACCCCGCTTTCGGCCCAATGTGAGCTGGGATTGGCTCCAGTCCCCCGAGACCCTGTCCAGGGTGTACCCCGCTTTCGGCCCAATGTGAGCTGGGATTGGCTCCAGTCCCCCGAGACCCTGTCCAGGGTGTACCCCGCTTTCCGCCTGATGTGAGCTGGGATTGGCTCCAGCCCCCCGAGACCCTGTCCAGGGTGTACCCCGCTTTCCGCCTGATGTGAGCTGGGATTGGCTCCAGCCCCCCGAGACCCTGTCCAGGGTGTACCCCGCTTTCCGCCCGATGTGAGCTGGGATTGGCTCCAGCCCCCCGAGACCCTGTCCAGGGTGTACCCCGCTTTCCGCCCGATGTGAGCTGGGATTGGCTCCAGCCCCCCGAGACCCTGTTCAGGATGTACCCCGCTTTCGGCCCAATGTGAGCTGGGATTGGCTCCAGTCCCCCGAGACCCTGTCCAGGGTGTACCCCGCTTTCGGCCCAATGTGAGCTGGGATTGGCTTCAGTCCCCCGAGACCCTGTCCAGGGTGTACCCCGCTTTCGGCCCAATGTGAGCTGGGATTGGCTCCAGCCCCCCGAGACCCTGTCCAGGGTGTACCCCGCTTTTGGCCCAATGTGAGCTGGGATTGGCTCCAGCCCCCCGAGACCCTGTCCAGGGTGTACCCCGCTTTAGGCCCAATGTGAGCTGGGATTGGCTCCAGCCCCCCGAGACCCTGTACGCAGGATAAGTGGCTGACGAGTGATGGATTTTCAGTGAGGAACAAATTCAGGTTCACAGCAAATTTATTCAATTTCATAATATTACAGTCAGTTAAAAAATGATTGTAATAATACATTAAAATGATTCAATAAATTAAATAAATTCAATAAAAAAAAAATTTGGTTTCACTTTCACTGTATCCAGATCATATGGAGGACCTGCGCCTAGACACGACCACAACTCATGATGTACTCAGCCGGATCCGGGCCGTATCCAGATCATATGGAGGACCTGCGCCTAGACACGACCACAACTCATGATGTAGTCAGCCGGATCCGGGCCGTATCCAGATCATATGGAGGACCTGCGCCTAGACACGACCACAACTCATGATGTAGTCAGCCGGATCCGGGCCGTATCCAGATCAGATGGTGGACCTGCACCTAGACACGACCACAACGCATGATGTAGTCAGCCGGATCTGGGCCGTAACCAGATCAGATGGTGGACCCGCGCCTAGACACGACCACAACGCATGATGTAGTCAGCCGGATCCGGGCCGTATCCAGATCAGATGGAGGACCTGCACCTAGACACGACCACAATGCATGATGTAGTCAGCCGGATCCGGGCCGGATCCAGATCAGCTGGAGGACCTGCGCCTAGACACGACCACAACTCATGATGTAGTCAGCCGGATCCGGGCCGTATCCAGATCAGATGGTGGACCCGCGCCTAGACACGACCACAACACATGATGTAGTCAGCCGGATCTGGGCCGTAACCAGATCAGATGGAGGACCTGCACCTAGACACGACCACAACACATGATGTAGTCAGCCGGATCTGGGCCGTAACCAGATCAGATGGTGGACCCGCGCCTAGACACGACCACAACGCATGATGTAGTCAGCCGGATCCGGGCCGTATCCAGATCAGATGGTGGACCCGCGCCTAGACACGACCACAACGCATGATGTAGTCAGCCGGATCTGGGCCGTATCCAGATCAGATGGAGGACCTGCGCCTAGACACAACCACAACGCATGATGTAGTCAGCCGGATCCGGGCCGTATCCAGATCAGATGGAGGACCTGCACCTAGACACGACCACAACGCATGATGTAGTCAGCCGGTTCAGGGCCGTAACCAGATCAGATGGAGGACCTGCACCTAGACACGACCACAACACATGGTGTAGTCAGCCGGATCCGGGCCGTATCCAGATCAGATGGAGGACCTGCACCTAGACACGACCACAACGTATGATGTAGTCAGCCGGATCCGGGCCGTATCCAGATCAGATGGAGGACCTGCACCTAGACACGACCACAACGCATGATGTAGTCAGCCGGAATAAACAATAATGAAACCTCACTGAACTTACTTAAGCTGAACCTATGACGCTATTTTCTTCTAGAAACTGTTGTGGCAAATAAACAATTGTGAATAAGAGACAAATGTTCAATCAATGATTATAATGTTTTATTTAGCCCACAGTCAGTCAGGAGAATGTGAGAGTGATCTCTCTTTATATCTCTGTTACTCATAACACAGATAACACAAGCTCACAGACAATAGAACCTTTCTCTGCCTTATTAGGAAAGTACATGATTAATTATAGGGAAAGATCATCAATATGAATAAAGATTAGAAAAGAATACTTTGGATTATTATCTTAATCGCTCACAAATATAATACATTCTTCCATAAACATTACATCAGACATGTTAGTCCTCTCGGTTTCAAAACATATCTTCACCCTTTATGAAGAAGAATTACATTTTGCTGCTTTTTCAAGACATAAGCATCTCTGGTTTCTTCAGCAAGCTATAAAAATACAAAGAATAAAAAGTAAAATAAAATCCCTCATCTCATTCCCTATTCTTGTACGCCATCTCGTAACATGGATGAGCGCTGCTTACAATCCTCTTTACACACAGTAGATTACATTCATATGACCAGGATAAAACTAAACTAACTCCTGACTCATTTTTCATGTTTGACTTTTTACATTAAATTTGTGACCAATGTAGTTAAAAACATTTTCCTCAAATGTAAAAACTATATATAATCAGTTTACAGTACAGTACAGTACAGTACTGTACAGTATAATATAATGTTTTATAAAGCATTTAAATCCATATGAGAAATAATAATCTATTATAAATTATAACAATTTAAAATATATATATATATATATATATTATGATCTCTGTGTTTGACCTCCACGGCACAGGATCTCGAGTCTTCACTGTGAAACTACAGACCTGAAACAGAGACGCTTTACATCAGTGAATGTCACGTATATAACTGTTATTACTGTATATCATCTCTCTCTCTCTCTCTCTCTCTCTCTCTCTCTCTCTCTCTCTCTCTCTCTCTCTCTCTCTCTCTCTCTCGTTTCTGCTCACTCGTTTAAAAGGTGAAGATGAAGAAGATGAAGATGAAGATGATGAAGACGCCAGCAGAAGTGCTCCTGTTCACAGTGCTATTACTGTGCTGCAATTCAGCTGAAAAACACAGACAATAAACACTGACTGCTGATGTTCAACAGATCTATTGCTTTATCATTTCATAACCACATTGTTTTGATTGTTAAGTGTGTTTTTGTGTCTGTGTTTATAATAACTGCATGTTTATGAGTGAACGGTGTGTATCAGACTCACCTGGAGAACGACAGAGATCTGATGGAACAGAAAACACTGATCAATCACTTCATCTACTGTAAAGACTTATACGTCTTAAACAATCAGAATCAGAATCAGAAAGAGCTTTATTGCCAAGTGTGCTTGCACACACAAGGAATATGTGTGTGTAAAATTAAAAAACAACAGATTATTAATCTAATTAAATACCTATAATATGATATGTTACTCTTATGATGGACTACCATAAATGGATCAAAAGTGACAGACATTTATGTTGCAAAAGATTCTATTTCAAATAAATGCTGTTCTATTCATCAAAGAATCATGAAAAATAATTTTGTTTCCACAAAAATATGAACTGTTTTCAACATTGATAATAATCATAAATTTATATACAGTGTGTATAATATACAGTATATTATAGTGATTTCTGAAGGATCATGTGACACTGAAGACTGGAGTAATGATGCTGAAAATTCAGCTTTGATCACAGGAATAAATTACACTTTACTATATATTCACATAGAAAACGATCTCGGTTACTTCACTGTAACCTCGTTCCCTGAGAAAGCGGAACGAGATGCTGCGCTGCTCAGCGCATTGGGAACGTCTTTAATCGTGACCAGCTGTGAATATTGTGTGTAACACGTCGATAGAATTGACCCGGAGGTAATATAGCCTCGGTCGATGACGTCATCGGCGCGCACCCGCAACACGAGGCTATAAATAGATGAGCCGCAGGTGCATCGTCAGGATATTTTGTCTGAAGAGCAGTCCTGGGACATCTTCAGCACGGCAAAGCAGCGCAGCATCTCGTTCCGCTTTCTCAGGGAACAAGGTTACAGTGAAGTAACCGAGATCGTTCCCTTTTGAAAGCTACAATCGATGCTGCGCTGCTCAGCGCATTGGGAACGAGAATACCCACGCCGCCGTGCTTGAACATGTCTGGACCCCAACGGTTGTGCATGTGCTCACAAGAACGCAAGAAGGCCTCAGACACTAGCCTGTGATGTTGACTCAAGGACATGAGAGCCCGGAGTGGCATGAACATCCAAACTATAAAACCTTATGAATGTGTGCGGAGAGGACCAACCTGCCGCATCACAAATCTGTTGTAGGGGGGCACCCCTCGCCAAAGCACTAGAAGAAGCGACCCCCCTGGTAGAGTGAGCTCTGAGACCTACAGGCGAAGCTTGACCGCGCGCCTCATAAGCCAAAGAAATTGCATCCCTGACCCAATGAGACATGGTCTGCTTGGTAGCAGCTCCTCCTCTGTTACTACCACCATAACAGACGAATAATTGCTCTGACTTACGCCACTGGCTAGTGCGGTGGATGTAAGCCTGAAGAGCACGGACTGGACACAGTCTATGAGATTTCTCCTGCTCCGGCGTTGTAAATGGTGGAGGACAGAAGGCTTCTAGAATGACCGGATGTATAGACGAAAATGGAACCTTAGGCAGGTAATCAGGATGAGGATGCAAAATCACTTTCACCATTCCTGGGGCAAAGTCTAAGCAGGATGGAGAGATAGACAGAGCCTGCATATCCCCAATTCTCTTCAAGGAAGTTATTGCCATTAGAAAAACCATTTTTAGAGTCAGAAGTTTATCAGACGCTGACTCTATAGGTTCAAAGGGGGTTTCAACCAGACCCTCGAGGACTATAGCTAAATCCCACGAAGGGATCTTGGTTTTTACTGGAGGCCTCAGTCGCCTGGCCCCACGAAGGAAGTGAGAGAGCAGAGGATGTCTCCCGTGCGGTGCCCCGTCAACTAAGGCGTGGCAAGCCGAAAGAGCGGCCACATAAACCTTAAGAGTAGCAGGGCATGCGCCTGTTGATAATTTCTCTTGCATGAAGTCCAGAACTGAAGCAACCTGGCAGTTGACTGGATCTACATTGTGTACAACACACCACCTTTCAAAAACACCCCATTTACTGGCATAACTTTGTCTAGTGGAGGAAGCCCTGGCACTCAGAATAGTCTCAATAACAGCAGGCGAAAGCCCAGTGTCCCTCAGTTGGTTCCCATCAGGGGCCAAACATGAAGATTCCACAGGTCGGGCCTGGGATGGAATATCGTGCCCTCCGCCTGAGACAGAAGGTCCCTCCTCTCCGGAATCGCCCAAGGCGAGCCGTCGAGGAGAGATATTATCTCCGAGAACCACACTCTGTTCGGCCAACGTGGCGCTATCAGCAAGAGGCAAGAGCCTTGTTGGCGAACTCTGGCTAGAACTCCCGGGAGCAAAGAAACTGGAGGAAACGCATACAGGCGCATCTTGGGCCATGAGTGCGCCATCGCATCCAGACCCAACGGAGCTGGGTGACTCAGAGAGAAGTAAAGGGGACATTGCGCTGTCTGCTGGGAGGCGAAGAGGTCCACCTCTGCTTTGTTAAATTTGGTCCAAATCTGTTTCACTACTTCCGGGTGGAGTTTCCATTCCCCTGTCGGTAGTGTCTGTCTGGACAGTAAATCTGCTCCCACATTCAAATGCCCTGGAATGTATACTGCCCTAAGTGACAGGAACTTGTCTTGGGCCCAGAGAAAAATCTGCCACGCTATTCTGTTCAGATTGCGTGAGCGCAGACCCCCCTGGTGATTTATATAAGAGACTGCTGCTGTGTTGTCCACCCGCACTAGGACATGACAGCCCCTCAATTGATGGAGAAAATATTTCAGAGCCAGAAATACGGACATCAACTCGAGGCAATTGATGTGCCAATCGAGCTGATGACCGCCCCATTCCCCTTGAGCTGGACGGCCATCTAAGACCGCTCCCCAGCCCATCAGGGAGGCGTCCGTCGTTAGCAGTCTGCGACGACACGGCGCCCCTAGAGTGGGACCCAAGGCGAGGAACCGGGGTCTGACCCACAGAGATAGTGTACGAAGCCCGCGGCACGTCACTTTTATGTGCCTTTGAGGATTGGCTCTTGGATGAAACCCTCTGGCTTTTAGCGGCAACTGAAATGGTCTCATGTGCAACAGCCCCAGAGGAATCACCGTGGATGCTGACGCCATGAAACCCAACATTTTTTGGTACTGACGAACAGTGAGTTCTTGGCCTAGCCTGACTTTGCTCATGGTCTGCCGAATGGTCTCGATTCGAGCGGGAGACATTTGTGCCCGCATCGTGACCGAATCCCAAACAATCCCGAGATAAGTCGTTCTCTGGGCAGGAGAAAGAACACTTTTCTTGGTGTTGAATCTCAACCCTAGAGCAACTAGATGAGCTAACACGATGTCTCTGTGTTGGAGCGCCATCTCTCGCGATTGTGCTAGTATCAACCAATCGTCGATGTAATTCAAAATGCGAATGCCCTGGAGTCGTAATGGAGCCAGTGCTGCATCCATGCATTTCGTGTATGTGCGGGGTGACAAGGCCAGGCCGAATGGAAGAACCCGAAACTGGTACGCTTCGCCCCCGAAAGCGAACCTCAGGAATTTCCTGTGTTGTGGCAATATTTCTATGTGAAAATAAGCGTCCTTCAAATCGATCGTGACGAACCAATCGTGATGTTGAATTTGCGTCACGACCGTCTTGACAGTTAACATCTTGAACTTGAGCGCTTTGACTGTACGGTTTAAGCCTCGAAGATCTAAGATTGGACGCACCCCCCCATCCTTTTTGGGAACCAGGAAGTATCTGCTGTAATAGCCTGACTCTCTCTCTGGGGGAGGAACATGTTCTATGGCCTCTTTGCTCAGAAGGGTTTGCAGCTCTTGTGACAGTACATGCATCAGCTCCGGTTTCACGGAAGTGAAGACCACGCCGTTGAAATGTGGAGGACGACGAATAAATTGGATTCTGTATCCTATCTGTACTGTGCTTAATACCCACGCAAAAATGCCTGGCAGAAGTTTCCACGCTGCCAGACTTTCTGAGAGTGGTATAAATTTTAATACTTCCTTTTGAGGGGATGTTGGATGTTCCGTGTCCTGAATGACGGCAGGAAACAACAGAACAGCCAACATTTCGCTGGAAACCGCTGCCCCCCGAAGCACGAGAGGTGGCGGGGATGGAGAGGTTTTGTGAGGGTAACGGGAAGGGGCGAAAAGATCTTGCATGCGCCCCATTCCGTGGGGGGCTACCCCCACCAGATTGGGCGCCAGACCATCAGGACTTCTTCTTTCTGTTAATGATAGCCCTGAGGTCTGGCTTGGGAGGTTGCTGAGCACGGCGAACCTGTCCCCAATCCCTGCGAGGGGGAGCACGGTCCACTACGCTCTGCTTCTTTACCTCCCTAGGTTTTGAAGGACCGGGGCGGGGCTGGGTGGCAGACGGCCCCTCCCCTTGAGTGCGACGGGGAAGAAACTGGACAAACGCTTCCTCGTGTTTCTTAACCTCCTTAAATCGGGTGACAACGGTGTTCACTGAGTCACCAAACAGCCCAGATGGAGAGATAGGAGAGCCAATAAGAAATAAACGAATCTTTTTCCTCAATCCCTGTCAGATTAAGACACAGATGCCTCTCCGTGCTAACCAAAGCAGACATTGAACGGCCGATAGCACGGGCCGTCTGCTTGGTCGCACGAAGAGACAAATCTGTTGCACGACGAAGCTCAGAAAAAGATTCTTCGTCGATCGTACTGCCTGCACTCAGATCCTTCAGCAGGTCAGCCTGGTACGCCTGTAACACTGCCATAGTGTGCAGCGCAGCACCAGCCTGACCTGCAGCTTGATAAGCTTTTCCCACTAAAGATGATGTAACACGACAGGGTTTAGTGGGGAGGGTAGGTTTCTTTATCGAAGATGCCGATTCGGGAGAGAGATAGCTCGCGAGCCTCTCTTCAACCCGAGGCATCTCGAGTCGAAGAAGCACCGGAGCGCGCTTCGAGATCACGAGAAGGGATGCGTGGATCTGGTGACGCAGCAAGCGAAAGGGACGCACCCGTCTCTTGCTCGTCATGCAGATCCATACGAGAGCCCCACGATGATAATGCGGGTGTGGACTGGAAATAGTTCAGACGGGAGCGAAGCATCTTAACCGTGAGCTGGTCACAATGCTCGCACCCGCCATTCTCTATAGCCAGAACCGCGTGCTCTTCCCCCAAACAAACAAAACAGTAATCGTGTGTATCCAGCTCAGACATGGGACGGGTGTTGGCTCATTTCTCCTCTTTTTTACTTTCAAAAACTCTTTAATGTAGCGTGAGAGAAAAAGATTTTGAGAAATGAGAAATTTTCTGCACACTGCCTGACAAAACTAACTCCTAACAAAGATCTGAGAACAGATGAGAGATAGAGAGGGTGTTTGCGTTCACACATGCACAGAATGGTCTGAAGACAAAAGACCTGACGATGCACCTGCGGCTCATCTATTTATAGCCTCGTGTTGCGGGTGCGCGCCGATGACGTCATCGACCGAGGCTATATTACCTCCGGGTCAATTCTATCGACGTGTTACACACAATATTCACAGCTGGTCACGATTAAAGACGTTCCCAATGCGCTGAGCAGCGCAGCATCGATTGTAGCTTTCGAAAGGGAACAGCTGATTTACATTGGAATCATATTTCACTGTTTTACTGTATTTCTGATCAAATAAACACAGTAATAATGAGCAGAAGAGACTCTTTTGAACGGTAAAATATTATTTTTATAGAGTAAAATAGTTTAGCACTCACCTTTACAATGGAGCATCACAGACTCCTGCAGAGAGAAGAATGATGAAGACGTGATTTATAATATTTTAGCTCACACATCATTGATATGATGGACAGTTCAGAATTCCTGACCTCCAGACAATCCATCTGGCAAATAACCTTCGTGTAATTCCCTTTCAGAACGAGTGTGTGGGACACTGCGTGATGAACTCGTGTCGAATCCGTCTCTCCAGTCTCATCCACCACCATTATATCCTACACACACACACACACACACACACACACAAACACACACACGCACGCACGCACGCACGCACACACACGCAGACACACACGCGCAGACACACACACGCAGACACACACACGCACACACACGCACACACACACACACACACACACACACACACACACACACACACACACACACACACACACAGTCATGTGATCACCCTCAACCTCTTCATAATAAACACTGATTCATGCTCATTAAATCACTAGCTGACTGAAACAATTGACCCTTCGCTAAGCCCCGCCCTCCTTAGTTACTGTTGCTACGTTAAACTCTGGGGACTTTTTCCAACTGGAGGATAACCTGTTTTTTTGTGGGGCCTCGAACCAGTGGATTCATAATTTTTTCTCTTTTTGGGGACATTGTTTTTTCATCCAGACTTTGAATTGCTTACCTACCCCAAAGCAGAAAATGACTGAGACAGAACTGTTGAGTATTATCTTTGTTATTTATATTTTGCTTGAACAGACTTACTCTTCAACTTTCTCTATATGGACTATTTTGTTTGAGTTTTATTCAAAGAGTCAACAGATTCATGTTATGTTTGCGTGTGCCTTATAAGTGTCTAAGTTGCCTTTACCCATACAGAAATGTAATGTATGTCAATATATGTAAATTACATATATAATGTCAGTGCCCATGTATGTCTGCTGCCTATATGAGAATATATGCAAAATTCATATATATAAAACACAGACATATATGAAACATATATTTCAAAATATAGCAAAAATGTCCGTTTTCATGTAAGTGCATATATTTTCCCGTATATGCACATAAATGTTAAATATATGTAGAGGGGGTATATATGTACATATATGTACAAATCAAAAGTCCGTCTCCGTCTCCACTTTTTATCTCATAATTTTGGCTTTTTATGCCCTAATAATGTGATTTCATGTCATGTGTCAGACTCACATCAGCGCTCCAGTGTGTTTTGCAGGTCGGATCAGGAGTGGTGCTCAGCTGAAAGGCTGTCGATCCGTTGCTAAAGTCTCTTCTACAGCAGCTGAGAGCGGCCCGTCCTGACGGCAGAACCAGCAGACCTGCAGAAACCACATCACAATCCTAAAACCTGGACCTGAACCACATCACAATCCTGAAACCTGGACCTGAACCACATCACAATCCTGAAACCTGGACCTGAATCACCTCACAATCCTAAAACCTGGACCTGAACCACATCACATTCCTGAAACCTGGACCTGAACCACATCACAATCCTGAAACCTGGACCTGAACCACATCACAATCCTGAAACCTGGATCTGAACCACATCACAATCCAAAAACCTGGACCTGAACCACATCACAATCCTAAAACCTGGACCTGAACCACATCACAATCCTAAAACCTGGACCTGAACCACATCACAATCCTAAAACCTGGACCTGAACCACATCACAATCCTGAAACCTGGACTTGAACCACATCACAATCCTGAAAACATGAAGCTGAACCACATGACAATCCTGAAACCTTGACCTGAACCACATCACAATTCTAAAACCTGGACCTGAACCTCATCACAATCCTGAAACCTGGACTTGAACCACATCACAATCCTAAAACCTGGACCTGAATCTCATCACAATCCTGAAACCTGGACCTGAACCACATCACAATCCTGAAAACCTGGACCTGAACCACATCAAAATCCTGAAAACCTGGACCTGAACCACATCACAATCCTGAAACCTGGACCTGAACCACATCAAAATCCTGAAAACCTGGACCTGAACCACATCACAATCCTGAAACCTGGACCTGAACCACATCACAATTAGGGATGCACCGATACCACTTTTTAAGGGTCGAGTACGAGTACCGATATTTTTTTCCTGGTACTCGCCGATACCGATACCGATGCCTGTTGTACTGGGGGGGTTCTCGTTTTATGTGGCAATTTTCTAAGAACAACACAATGAGACTAATGAACAAATCAGCATATTTATTTTCAACAACTTAAATAAACTTAAAAAAATAAATAATTCTTATTGTGCTTATCACAAATTTTCAAAGCCCAAATTTCACAGTGTCCAATAACCTCCAAAGGGCAAAACCAAGGACATAATGAATGTAATTTTTACCTGCCTGTCACAAAGTTGTCAAAGTGCTAAAGAAATCACAGACAACAAGACAATCAAATTTGTCATAAGGTGCCAAAGAAATCACAGAACAAATGTTTAACATAACACTGAGTAACAATGTAATCACAGCCGAAAGTGTAAAGTGAAATATTAGAGTGTACAATTAAATCTAGCAACACTATAACTGCAGGAAGAGTGTTCATAAGAATTAAGAAATATAAGCTAAGGATATACGTGAGGTATCGGTCTTTGGTATCGGGGTATTTTTACGAGTACGAGTACAAGTACATGAGCTTGGTATCGGGCCCGATACCGATACTGGTATCGGTATCGGTGCATCCCTAATCACAATCCTAAAACCTGGACCTGAACCCCATCACAATCCTGAAAACCTGGACCTGAACCACATCACAATCCTGAAACCTGGACCTGAACCACATCACAATCCTGAAACCTGGACCTGAACCACATCACAATCCTGAAACCTGGACCTGAACCACATCACAATCCTGAAACCTGGACCTGAACCACATCAAAATCCTGAAAACCTGGACCTGAACCCCATCACAATCCTGAAACCTGGACCTGAACCACATCACAATCCTAAAACCTGGACCTGAACCACATCACAATCCTGAAACCTGGATCTGAACCACATCACAATCCAAAAACCTGGACCTGAACCACATCACAATCCTAAAACCTGGACCTGAACCACATCACAATCCTGAAACCTGGACTTGAACCACATCACAATCCTGAAAACATGAAGCTGAACCACATGACAACCCTGAAACCTGGACCTGAACCTCATCACAATCCTGAAAACCTGGACCTGAACCGCATCACAATCCTAAAACCTGGACCTGAACCACATCACAATCCTGAAACCTGGACCTGAACCACATCACAATCCTGAAACCTGGACCTGAACCACATCACAATCCTGAAAACCTGGACCTGAACCTCATCACAATCCTGAAAACCTGGACCTGAACCACATCACAATCCTAAAACCTGGACCTGAACCACATCACAATCCTAAAACCTGGACCTGAACCACATCACAATCCTGAAACCTGGACCTGAACCACATCACAATCCTGAAAACCTGGACCTGAACCTCATCACAATCCTGAAAACCTGGACCTGAACCACATCACAATCCTAAAACCTGGACCTGAACCTCATCACAATCCTGAAACCTGGACCTGAACCACATCACAATCCTGAAAACCTGGACCTGAACCACATCACAATCCTAAAACCTGGACCTGAACCTCATCACAATCCTGAAACCTGGACCTGAACCACATCACAATCCTGAAAACCTGGACCTGAACCACATCACAATCCTGAAACCTGGACTTGAACCACATCACAATCCTGAAAACCTGGACCTGAACCACATTACAGTCCTGAACCTGATCCTGAGGTCTGTAAAGAGCTTCCTGTGCCGCTG